>NW_006239095.1:618688-675569 GCF_000226075.1 Solanum tuberosum | reverse complement strand
TAGCATTTCTAGAAAACAACATTATTCAGATAGAATTAAGATAAGAATCGAAGAATATATTCGCATTTACCATTCAAAGGTCACTGCTTAAAGATAAATGCAGAGAAGACAGTAAAGAAAAAACAAAAACAGACGTGTATGCACCCAAGTAGATTGATAGAAACATGCTTTACATAAATCTGATGCAATATTTACCATTAAACGAACTAAGACTTAACGCAGAGGACTGAAGACAGGGAAATCTTTAAATAGGAGTAGGTAACAAGAAAAAGACCAAGAGACCAAGCAATATCGAGACTAGCATTACTATTTAGAGTCTTAAACAGGTAGCCCCAAAAACATATAAAAAATGAAAACTGAACCTAGCCGTACATGTCGAGAAGTTAAAATCTTAACAATCATGAAAGGGAAACTCAACAACCCAATGAGCAAGATGAAGAATTATATAAAAGAAGCAAGAGCTAAAATGACCCAACCAAAATATCATAACGAGATTGACAAAATATCAGTGAAGGCAGTAAGCAGTAACTCAGGTTAATATCAAACTCATATGACTTGATATAATCATATGTGTATAGTGTCCTTACCTTGAATTCCTCAAACCACATATCATGAGTAGATTGTGGAAACTTCTTCCATGAGGGTCTAGCCAATTCAAATTTACTACGAATGCAACTAGCAATGCCGTCAATTACTATCTTGTGAGGATCAAACCTATATAAAAATACAGTAGTTATCGAAAATATAAACAGATAAACAATTCAGCTAAGCAAATGTATTATTAAAAGTTAGTCTTATTACCCGTCCTCTTCAGGTACAATCCAGATTTGATGATCATTGTCTCTATTGCCAACTGTACTAGATGAGGTGACTGGAGTCCTATTGGCCGGTGGTAACATCAATTGTTCAAATTCTTTATCATCTAGCCACCGAATATTGCAACTGTGCTGTAGTATATCCCGCTCGACCGGGGATTAGTCTATTTACCATCCATTTTTTATGCTCGGGAATTTTCATTTTCTGAACCAAAAAATAAATATGTTTGTAAACACATAAATAATGAAATTTAGATACTGTATGGTTCAACAATGGTTGGGGAAAGCTACTAGTCAGTCACATGAACCTAAAAATATGCACATAAAAAATACAAGAACAAGGACAAAAGAAAGGACTAGAAACTGATTTATCAAGTGAACCAGAAATAGACCTCGAATCAATTTATGTTCTAATTCATAAATAATAAACTTGTCATCTCTGTCAGTTCCCTCGTATACTTAGAGAGGGAACTGACTCTTAATAAATTTTCTGTAAAATGGGATTTTACCAAAACAAAGAGGAAAGCACACATAGTAGAATATAGACTGAAACAAAATGTGATGGAAATCATTACTTAAAAGAACCAGTCTTGAATACATTACACGCCCATAAGAAAGGAAAAGAAAAAAAAGAAGCATTTCATACACTCTTTAATCATCTGAACAAAGAGTATATACAACTAGCCCAAATATATTAGTATCCTACCTACTACTCTTTAATCATCTGAACAGAAAGTATATACAGCTAGCCCAAATATATTAATATCCTACCTACTGGAATAATCTCCAAAGCATTCTAATATGAGAACACACACAACATACATATGATGTATTAACTAAAGCAGAGGTCTAAAAAGAATGAAATCGTAAGCTAATTCTCATAGATGTGTCAACCGAGTACTTTTGACCTTTCACATTCTACTCATGGTCCAACAGACAACTTGGTTAGGAAACGGAATATAATCACAAAATGGCTTGGGTTGAATTAACTGAATTTTGGGTTGTTCCATCAAGTAAAGGAAACGGAATGAGGAACACGATCCAACATCAAGCAATCACATCACTAACAATTAGAATATAATCACTAAGTTTCAAGATTATGAATATATTTGTACTTCTAATTTTAGCTCTCTGTCAGATTGTACTTGACTCTATTACTCATTTGTAGTTATCCTTAAGTGGTTAACATATAATTCATGTGTTGATTCCTCTCTAATAAAGTATGAACTATGAACAATAATAGACCAAATAAAGTATGAACTATGAATATATTCGTACTTCTAAGTTAAAGTATATAAGGCAAAAGTTGAAGGAGCTGAGCCACACTTAAAATTGCTAAACAATAATAATTACAGAGGAGCCACAGAGAAGACCCAACTCATCAGACACTATTTAAACGTAGTACAGTCCTGCAGCCACAAGTGACCAAATTAAAGGAGCAGTTGAGTTAAAGTAATAGCCGAGATGCTATAATAGACATCATTTGTAGGATATTAAATTCAATAATCTATAGAAAAGAAACATAATAAGGACATGCACTCATCTTCTCCAATATTGGTGGCAAGTTTACCCACCAACCAACACCTATATGTATGGGTGTGGGCTGTAGCAATCTATTTGACGATTACCTGAAGTGTGCACAGTTGATCCAAACATCGCTATCATAAACAAAAAACTAACAACATAACAAGCACCTAAGAAGAAATACAGCTAATGAAAAAGAAAAAGGAGCTAAACTTAACACCGCAACAATCATTGGCCAAGTATTTAAGCGACAAATTTGATTTGCAAGAAAATTTCACTCGATTTTCATCCAAACAAAATCAGTAAACAAAAATTTACAGATTAACTTCACAGAGATGAAATTTGTAGATTAACCTCGATTTTTGGGTAGATTGGCAAGCAAATCTTTCGATATGTAGTCCTTTACTTCGGAAAAATCTTCTTGGAGAGAAGCATGAGGTCTGCTTGGAGAGTTTTGAGATGAGCTTGGAGATGAACTTTGGATGAGCTTGGAACTTGGAGCTACACCGATTGGAGCTTTGGAAAATCAGATCGTTTCCACCATTGCTTCTGCATGTAAGTTTTGGAGAGAAGCTCTAGTGGGTTTTGGAGAGAAGCTTCAGTGTAAAGTGAGTTAGAGAGAAGGAAAATGAGTATAATGGGTCTTACAATCACTTTCCAATTCCTAAAATTTTAATTGGTCTATTATCCCAAAAAAATAAAAATATAAGTGTAAAAAAATCTAATCATTTAAAAGATATACTCCGTATAACTTACTTATTATTTTTGGAATTAGTAATTTAGGAATGTCTAGGTAAATTATTTCTCATTCCTAAATTTCCAATTATTTCTCATTCCTAAATTTTGATCTAATAATTCCTAAATTCCCAATTATTTCTCAAGGTAATAAAATGTCTAGGTAAATCCCCATAAATAATTCTTTAGACAATTTGGAATTTTCCTACAGATTAAAAGGATTTTTTTTAAAAAAAATTGGTCCATGTACCTAGGGATTTAGCTAGAGATATTGTTCCTGCGAATATATTTCCCTAGGTAATTTTGCAAGAACTAATTTAGTGCAAAATGGTATCAACTTTAGCTGCGAAATTTGTTGGGAATATAAGTTTCACAGGTAATATATTCTAATATTGAGGAATTTAAAAATTTTGCAAGAAAATTTGCAAGTATTACCTGCGAAAATTTTCCCCAGATAATATCCCCATGTAATTTACTCTTTTCTAGTAGTGCCAACAATGTCTTCTTTCGTCATGATAGGCCTGCCTCTTGCTCCTCTGGAGCACATCATATGACCCCTTCTCGCCCACGTCTGTCCCTCGACATCCTCATGCTGGTGGTAATCCAGCAATGGCAGAAAAAACAAGAGAGTGATCCTGAATATGAAGACTTCATGGCCTCTGTTGGAGTTAAATGATTCAAACTATAGACCTTCGTGTTGATCCCACCCCCCACCCCCGACCCCCTCTAAAGCCTTAAAGTAAAATTCTATGCTGTCCATGCATCAGTTATAATGCTTAATATGCAATTTTTCTTATTGGCAGTCATAGAGACAGTAACTAACCCCTTCAATTCTCCTTGTAGTGCAGAAAATGCTTTCTGATAAATTACTGGAAAAAGTAAACAATGTATTTAGGATATTTTATGTTAGATACTTTGTCAGGATATTTTGTTAGATACTCGAACTAAGACGTGTTTCAATTGAACACCTCAACACCTAATATCTAAATTAGACATTTTTTTCAATTCAAATTTTGAGTTGTATATTAGATAGTTAAGTTAATCACATGCAATAAATCATTTTCTTTAATTATTTTCATTCGCCTCAATAAGCTGTAAAACCTCAAGCAATTTTTTCTTGAGATTGATACGTATAATTAAAGGAGATAATATATTTTATGTAATTAACTTAACTACTTTAATAGACGAATGAAATTTCGCCTAAAAGTTCTTTTTCAAGTTTTGATTTAAAACATCTAATTGGAACACTTCATTAGGAGTTGATATGTTTAATTGAAACATTGCCAGAACCAAGGGTTCTTTATGTAGAAACCTTCACGAACTATCGCCGTTTATTAATGAGTTTTTTTGCTTCTCACGGCTACTCTTTCCACACCTCCGGTTATTTGGTGTCAAATTGTCGCCCCTTTCCTTATTTTTTTGATAATAGAGCTGACTATTTTCGTGGCATTGATTGTACAAATTCGTAAAGAGCGCTAGATGAGTGGAATGAGAGAAATCGGTTTTCCATCCTTGGTCGGTATACACGTATGTCCACAACCCTCAAACTTACTTGACGAGGAATCATTGCTTAGTTCAAATATCTAAATCCTAATAAGTTACAAGGTTAACTATGTGTTAAGCCTAATTCATATTTAACTTGTTCACCAATCAAACAAACGTTTTCGTTTTTTTTTTATCAAACTTGAGTCTCTTATGAAGTGAAAGTAGATGAATTTGATCAAATTTGAACATGGGCCATAATGGGCTTCATTAATAAAAATGGGCCTCAAACTTCTTCTCACATTCTAGGCCCATTTAGGTCGCTCTTTTCGTTATAAGTTTATAACTACTACATTTTCAAAACCCTAACCCTAAGGAGAAGACCAGAAATTGCTCTCGAACTCGCCGTGCACTCTTTGCCGTCTTCTCGAAGGTATATGATTATTATTATTTTCATTTTTGAATGCAATTAAGCTTAAGAACATAGTTTTCGCAGTTTTTTCAGCGTTTTTATCAGTTTGTTTCGTCATTTTTGGATGTGTTTGAATGTTTCCATGTGATTTTTACTGTCTAGTAGCATTTTCGTTTATTTTTCGCCATTTCAAATTGATTGAGCATGTTCATGTAGTTTTCACCATTTTTAATCATATTAAGCTTGCTCATATAGTTTTCGTAGTTTTCTCAGCATTTTTACAAGTTTATTTCGTCATTTTTATGTGCGTTTGAACATTTCCATGTTATTTTCACCATTTTGAATGCGATAGAGCTCGCTCATATTGTTTTCACAATTTTCTCAGCATTCTTATCAGTTTATTATGCCATTTTTAGGAGCCTAGGGGAATTACTCTGTTGAATGCAATTAAGCTTGCTCATATCGTTTTCACAATTTTATCAGTTTGTTTCGTCATTTTTAGGTGCATTTGAACATTTTCATGTAATTTTCACCATTTTGAATGCAATTGAGCTTAGTTATACTGTTTTCACAGTTTTCTTGGCATTTTCATTTGCTTACTTTGTCATCTTAGGGTTTGTTTGAACATTTATATGCAATTTTCACCATTTTAAAAGTGATTGAACTTACTCATATTGTCTTCGTAATTTTCTCAGCTTTTTTATCAGTTTATTTAGTAACGTTTGGGTGTGTTTGAACATTTCCATGTGATTTTCACATTTATTAGTATTTTCATTTATGTTTTTCCATTTTCAAAGTGATTGAGCATTTTCATGTTTTTTTTCTTTTGTGGTTAGTTAATCAATATGTCGTACGGAGAAGTTGCTTGCACCTACGCTGCCTTGCTCCTCCATGATGAGGACATTCCAATCACCGTAAGATTCTCTTGCCCTAATTATTCTAATCCTAGCGTTTTTTATTGTGATTTTGTTCTGGTGTGTAATATTTTCAAATCCTATTGGGTTTTTTTCGATTGTGGTTTTGGTGTAATATTTCTAATCCGGTTTTTTCATGTGTTCTAATATTTTGATTGTGTTTGATGTGTAATATTTTCTAATTACAGGGCTTCATTGTTGCTTATATTGAATCTGTTTGTGTTTGATGTGTTAATAGGCTGAGAAAATTTCAACTTTAGTCAAAGCAGCTAATGTGACAGTGGAGCCATACTGGCCTCTATTGTTTGCTAAGCTTGCTGAGAAGAGAAACCTTGGTGATCTCATCATGAATGTCGGTGCTGGTGGCGGTGGTGGTGCAGTCGCTGTTGCTGCCCCCACTGGTGGTGCCGCAGCTGCTGCCCCTGCTGCTGAGGAAAAGAAGGTGAGAAGAAATGTTTCTTACTTTACTTCTATAACAATGAAAGGGAAAAATTGTTATTGAAAAATGTGAATTTGATGAGCATATCCTGAAATCTTTTTAGAGTCATGTTTTTGGATATCCTTAACTCTTAATGAGAACAAAATGGATAAATAATTTTACAAAAAATGGTGAAGAGTTTAAAGTTTTGGCAAAGATGTTAGTGATGAAAGATGATTTTGAATACATGGTTGAATCTTTTGATGATGAATTGTGTATTCCTAAGATATGTTTGGATGTTGAACTTATTATTAAGGTGTTGCGATTTGTTGTCAGTAGAAGAAAGTAATTATGATTATTTGGTGGAATCTCCTTAATTGGGAGTTCTTGAGAGCAGAGTCGTATGCAGGCTTAGGTTATTTGTTTGGTAGCTGAGTAGTTTCTGACCCAACCTTGTATGTTTGCTAAACAGTTATTTTACATAATCACAAATTAGATTTAGAACCCTTTTATTACTACTTGAGGTAGTATAATTCAAATCCTCAATGTGCTTTGTGGTGAGAGCGGAGGGAGAGTAACGACGACATGTGATTCAGTCAGTTTGATTGGAGGGAGAGTAACGATGACATGTGATTCAGTCTGTTTGATTAGAAGTAGTTCATTGTCATTGCAAACCTCTTTAATTTTTGTTTGCTTTTGTTGTAATGACGAACAGGAAGAGCCCAAGGAAGAAAGTGATGACGATATGGGATTCAGTCTGTTTGATTAGGAGCTACTCCCAGTACGATTTTTTGTTCTTTTTTAAAAGTTTGATGAGACTTGGTTATAGCACCCTTGTTAAGGAGATTTTTGATCTGCTTGTCACTGTTAAATGTAACCTTGACATAATTATGGTTTATGAACATCAGTTATGTTACTTATTACCGACTCCAATTATGTCGTTTTATGGTTTGGATGATCTGTTAAACTTTCATAACGAGGACAATCCGATCATCCCAATCCAGTAGCTCTCCCTATAGTCGACATGGAGACTATGGTATGTGATTTGGATTGAGCTCGAAGCTGAAGTTTTTGTTCTATTTCTATCTTATGTTGCTCGACATTTTTGACAGCACTATTACATGTTTGGATAGACTTCTTTACTGTTTGATCTTTAGTTATTGGGACCTAAGTTGCTCGGACTCACAAAAAATGTTGCTTTACCTGTGTCGGATCCTCCAAAATTGCATTGCTTTTGAAGGATCCGACACGCATCCAATGACATTTTTGAAGAGTTCGAGCAACATAGATTGGGACCCCATACTCTGCAATTTCATCTAAATTGTTGATTTCTACTGCTACTGGACCTTTTAGCATCTATGTATGTCCAGAGAACATGTTATATGATGTGATTGAACTTGATTTACTGGGTAGTGTGTGTATATATATATATATTGAATGATCGATGAACTAGATGAGTACATTGAATAAATGTCTTATCGGAAACAGCCTCCCTAACTTTACCAACGTAGTTGCAAGGATTGTGTATTGTTGGATTACATTAGGTTGTTGTACATTTGATGAATTTTGACCATCCTGTTTCGAGGTTTACCTCTTATGGTTATTTATTTTCTTTTTAATTTGGATCGATTCAAAGATTGAATCGATAAATAAGTCATCATCTAACCTACAAGTTTATACAAATAAAAAATGAAATTGGACGGTTGAAACTAAAAGTAATAATAGGTATTTTCATTTGGTTATTTATGTTCTTATCATTGTTTGTCTATATTAGATTAGACAAATGAAAATGTCAAACAACTAATAATGAGAAAAAAGAGCCATAATCATGAACTAAAGATTGATTTTAATTATTTATTTTTCTCAACCAATCAATATTCTCTAAATGGCATGTTCTAGGTTTTTCGAAATAAGATTTAATAATATAATATTGATCCAGCTTTAATATTTAAATAAATAAACAAGAAAACACTAAAATAGATATAGGGTGTGTTTGGTTTGGAGGAAAAAATATATTTTTTTTAAAAACGAAATCAAGATATTTAAGTCTAATTAGTCCAAGGGAGTAAGTAAGCAACTTTCATTAAACAAATTTGTGCTTGAGCTCAATAACTTCTTCGGTTAATTTTATAATTTTTTCATGTTCGATTTAGTAAAAAAATAATGATACATTTTTCCTAGAAAAGCATACTCTTTAAACATAAAAAAGTAAATAACTTTTTAGTGAAAATTGAAAAATAATTTTTTTTCATATTAATTCTATTTTTCACTTCACCTTCGTAGAATACAATGATAAGGTGAAATTTGAAAATAAAAAAAAATCAGGCATTAATTAAAACTTTTCAAACTTGTAATAAAGGGAAAAAAGACAAAAAAATTATTGCACCTAGGAGAAAGTAGGTAGGAATTCACTACTCACTTATTTAGTTGTCAGATCATAATAAGAAACAAAAACTTTTTTATATTTTTCCTTTTTAATATTAGTGTTCAGTATTCGTATTAAAATTTAGCTATATTTTTTTAAATAACTTTTATTAATAAACTTGATTGGATTTGAGAGATATTCTTATCTTAAATGAAATAAGTGGATTAAAATAGACAAAATTCTAATAAATGAATAGTTTGGTCGTATGTTTTTTCTATAACATGATTTATTAGTTGAATTGTAGCTATAAAACTATTTTCTAGAATAAAATAAAGATAGAGGTTGTATTTTATAAGTATTTACATATCAGTCTATAATATCAATATTAATATATGTTATTTCATATATAAAATCACAATGAAATTCAATTTTATTGATTTGTTCAGGTGAATCTGAATTAGTCTAATGTCTTATAGTTTGAGTTATTATATTTTATTTTATTTTTTTAATCTGAATTTCGATATCAAAATCAAATCAATGAAAATGAAAAAATAGATTTAGACTTGTTCAAAACAGAGACCATTTGGAATTTGAGTTCTATAAGTAATAAATGAGGATTTAAAATATCACATTTGAATAATCAAAAAGAGATTCAACAATAGAAAGAAAAATCAATTCTTTGACATTCTTTCCTTATTCAAACATAATGAAAAGAGATAGAATCAAATTGATTCTCAAAATATATTTCTACATATTTTTTAATGTCTCGACTTTTATATAATTTATTTAAAATAAGGTTAAAATTAAATAGTGAAATGAAATAGCATATTTGTGAAAATCATTTCATTTTTATAACAACTTGATATTCAAAATTTATTGATTCGGTTAATTTTAAATTATGTAAAATCTATTATAAATTAAATGATTCAGTATTAAGATTTTCATTTCAAAGCTAGAATCCATGAGGATAAAAAGAGTAGCTTCACATCCATTAAAAAAAATTAATTATAGATTGTGATGAAATGATCAAAATATCTCTATTATTAAATAAATATCCCAAAATTAATCAAGAGCGATGCAATATGAAAGTATCATAGTACAAAAGAATTCCTTCCGTCCAACAATAATTGTCCAGTATATTATTTTGAGATGTTCAACAATACTTGTCTACTTTATAAAATCAATGGATAATTTTTTATAATTCTTAATTTAACCTTATCATTAATTATAGTCATTTTATTATATTTTTTAAGACATTATATTTATTATATTTAAAGAATAATACAATAAAATTACTCTTTTATTTATAATTTCTTAAGAAGCGTGCAAAGTTAATCAATGGACAAATATTACTAAATAGAAGGAGTAATACTCAACAATCAATGGTATAAAATTTAAAGTAAGTAAACAAAATTTCGTACTCAATACCATAAATACGTATCAAATTCTATAAATAAGATTCTAATGTATAAAATTATTTTGTCTCATCATTTAATTCCTAACTACTTTTGTCTTTTAATACAAATATGTATATTAAAAAATCTTTTCAGAAGATTTATATAGCCTTTATCTAACTATTTATCAACACCAAACAATATAACAATAAAATTTCATTATTTATGTAAAAAAATAAAAATAAAAAATAAAAAAAACTCTGCACAAGGAGCTATAATATGTCAATGGGGTTTTAACAAAATTGAAAAAAAAAATTAATGAAAAAAAAATATGGAGGGAGAAGAAATCAAGAATGAAGTGAAAACTCCATTGTTGGATGGGTGGAAGCTTAGTTATAGTGGACGGCGGAACTCAGTTACTACTCTAAGGGGTGATTTCTTAGCAAGATTGCCTGAAAAAGTGAAGTCTTGTGTTAATGTTGATGTTGAATCTTCATCATCAAACATTGATAATACCAAGAGTTCTAGCTTGTCTAAAGGTACCCCCACCCCACCCACCCCCTCAAAAAAAGGAGAAAAGGGGTTCTTGTTTTCTAGTTTTTTGGTGCATTTTGGTTTTCAAGATTCAATTTTTGCTAACTTATGGAGTTGTTTGATGGTTTTTGGTTTTCAAGGTTCAATTTTTACTAATTTATGGAGTTGTTTGATGCTGTTTGGTTTTCAAGATTCAATTTTTTTGCTGATTATGTAGTTGTTTGATGCTTTTTTGCTTTTCAGGATTCAACTGTTACTAACTTGAGGAGTTGCTTGGTCCTTTTTGGTTTTCAAAATTCAATTTTTTGCTGATTTATGTAGTTGTTTGATACTTTTTTGCTTTTCAGGATTCAACTGTTACTAACTTGAGGAGTTGCTTGGTCCTTTTTGGTTTTCAAAATTCAATTTTTTGCTGATTTATGTAGTTGTTTGATAATTTTTTGCTTTTAAGGATTCAACTGTTACTAACTTGAGGAGTTGCTTGGTCCTTTATGGTTTTCAAGATTCAATTTTTTGCTGACTTATGTAGTTATTTGATGCTTTTTTGCTTCTCAGGATTCAACTGTTACTAACTTGAGGAGTTGTTTGGTGCTTTTTTGCTTTTCAAGATTCAATTTTTTGTTGACTTATGTAGTTGTTTGATGCTTTTTTGCTTATCAGGATTCGACTGTTACTAACTTAAGGAGTTGTTTGATGCTTTTTGCTTTTCAAAATTCAATTTTTCGCTGACTTATGTAGTTGTTTGATGCTTTTTTGCTTCTCAGGATTCTACTGTTACTAACTTGAGGAGTTGTTTGGTGCTTTTTAGCTTTTCAAGATTCAATTTTTTGCTGACTTGTGTAGTTGTTTGATGCTTTTTGTTTTTCAAGATTCAATTTTTAGTAACTTAAGTAGTGAAAGTGATCCATGTGAAGCACATTTAACCTTTGATTGATTGATTGACATGTGTTTTTAGTCCCACATTATGTAGGAAGTAATGTTACATTTGGAAGAAAAATTGAGGTCTCTCTGTTCTAATTTGTTTGGTACTTTTTGCTTTTCAAGATTCAATTTCTACTAACTTAAAGGAGTTGTTTGATGCTTTTTGCTTTTCAGGATTCAACTTTTTCTAACTTAAGGAGTTGTTTGGTGCTTTTTTGCTTTTCAAGATTCAATTTTTTGCTGACATGTGTAGTTATTTGATGCTTTTCTGGATTCAATTTTTTGCTAACTTAAGTTGTTGTTTGGTGCTTTTTGCTTTTTCAAGATTCAATTGTTTACTAACTTAAGTAGTGATAGTGAAAGTAATCCTTGTGATATTCTTTGATTGATTGGCATGTGTTTCTAATTCTACATTATGTAGGAAGTAATGTTATATTTGGAAGGGAAGAAAAGGTCTTTCTGTTCTATTTTGTTTTGTGCTTTTTTCTTTTCAAGATTCAATTTTTTACTTACTTGAGGAGTTGTTTGATGCGTTTTTTGCTTTTCAAGATTCAATTGTTTACCAACTTAAGTAGTGATAGTGAAAGTTCTCCTTGTGATATCTGGCGAAGCATATTTAACCTTTGATTGTTTGACATGTGTTTTTAGGCCTACATTATGTAGGAAGTAATGTTACATTTGGATGAAAAGAAAGGTCTTTCTGTTCTATTTTGCTTGGGGATTTTTTGCTTTTCAAGATTCAATTTTTCGCTAACTTAAAGGAGTTGTTTGGTGCTTTTCAAGATTCAATTGTTTACTAACTTAAGTAGTGAAAGTGATCCTTGTGATATCTGACGAAGCACATTTAACCTTTGAATGATTGGCATGTATATTTAGTCCTACATTATGTAGGAAGTAATGTTACATTTGGAAGTGAAAATAGGTCTTTCTGTTCTAATTTGCTTGGTGCTTTATTGCTTTTCAAGATTCAAATTTTACTAACTTAAGGAGTTTTTTGGTGCTTTTTTTTGCTTTTCAAGATTCAGTTTTTACTAACTTAAGGAGTTAAAATGAACTAGATAGTTACATTTTTGAGATAATAGCAGTGTTAGCCTCTTTGGTTATTGTATATTCCGATTTGATCCTTGTAATATCTGACGAGGCACGCGTAACTTTTGATTGATAGAAATATTTGTTTTTTATTCCTTTTATGTAGGAAGTTTGGTTAGATTTCGGAAACGAAGGTCCTTCCTTTCTAATTTGTTTGGTGCATTTTGCTTTTCAAGATTCAATTTACTATCTTAAGGAGTTAAAAATGAACTAGATAATAGCATTGTTGGTCCCTCGATTATTGGTAAATTCTGATTTGATCCTTGTGATATCTGGCGAAGCACAATTTTTACGTTTAATTGATTGAATTATGTGCTTTTAGTCCTTTATGTAGGAATTAAAGTTAGATTTGAAAAAGAAGCATCCTTCTGTTCTAATTTGTTTGATGCTATTCGCTTTTTAAGATTCGATTTTTCAACTTCTAGAGTGAAATTGAACTAGATTATTTGATTTTTGGAAGTAAAATTTAGATACTTTTGGTGTGACAATGACGTGATTTGAGCTTAAATGGAATAGTGAGGATTCATATACCGAACCTGAACTTATTCGGGATTGAGGCGTAGTTGTTAAATTTAGATATGAAAAAGTTACAGAAAAAATTTGTAAGTTGCAATTGTCCTTGTATCGAAGTGGTGAAAGAATACAATAGTAGAATCTTAGTGAACGTTGCTTTGTTTAGATAAAGTTCCAAACGAATTGTAGAATCTTAGTGAACGTTGCTTTGTTTAGATAAAGTTCCAAACTTTCTCGTGACAGAAAGATTAGTTTTTTTCCTTTCTTCTTTATGTCATTTTCTGGATATATGAAGCAGTATACATGTCTGATGTATATATGTATGTGTATCTGTTGTATTGAACTTGCTGTCGTAGCTTCTAATTCAAGCACATTTCAAATTAGAGACGAATCTAGGATTTGAACTTGACGGGTTCAAATTCATTATTCTACCACTTCCATCAAATATACTGGGTTCAGAATTTATTATCTGTACATATTTAGCAGGTCTTTTAAACACATATACATAGCCTAAGCGATATATGTAGTAGCATAAGGTATACATGTGTTCTATATGCGAAGGAAGGTCCTTTATCGTTACATCGTTTTTTGTTTTTCTTGGTTGCAAATTTTGTATAAAAGGCTTTTCTGGTCCTAATAGTTTGTGGTAATAGCTGAGTGTGCATTTTAATAATCCATGTCTTGTTATGACATTCATATAAACGATTCGTGACACTTAGTATCGATATATAGCTAATTGATTGATCAGTGAAGATGATTTCACAAACCCTTAGAGGTCATAAACTACAGAGGTGTGCAGAGGGACGAATGAAATCCTTCCGTACTTTATAAGAGATCTAGCCTAGTCATTAGTGTGGCTAAATCGCAGTGTTGTTTACCAGTTTTTGTCAAAGGGTGAGGAAAAGTTATGTTTCGGATTAGAGATATTGAGATGCAATTTTGTGAAAGATGCTAATCCTAGGATAAAAATGGTGTTTGGTTCAATTGGATTTTAAGGACTCTCAAAACCCGTAGTTGTACTTGTTTATACCTCTCTCTCCCTTCCCGTCTCTGTCTCAACGATGGGCGCAGAGGGTCGGATATGGGGATTATAAGGCTTGAAGAGAGGTCAGATTATCAATAACCAAAGACGGATCCAAGATTTGAAGTTTATGAATTTCTACAACAACCTCAAGTTATTATACATCAATAAATGAGTTCATAGTCAAATACTTATAGATATTTAGTGGATATCTTAATACATATATAGGGTCTGAACAAAAGTAATTGGGTTCACGTGACCAAGCTAGTAGTAAACTTAAACCCCAGTTTCACTTTTTTTGTTTTATTATTCATTACCTTTTTTTCATTATTGAGGTTTTTTTGTACCACAGGAGAAAAGGATTACTATGAAAAACAATTTGAGACCTTGAAGTCATTTGAAGAAGTTGATTCCATTGTGGCATCTAGTTTCATTGATGATGAAGGTCTTGACGAACAATCTCAAGATGAGAGGGCAATGCAGATCTCCAATTATGCAAACGTTTTATTACTAGCTCTTAAGGTAACAACGATTACATGCTCAGTTGAACTCATGATCCCAGAATGAGAAAACTCTAAACTTGCATATCTGACCTCTCGTATCTTATATATGAATCGACCGTTTTCTTTGTGGTTGCATATGCTTCTGTCATTACAAATTGACAGTCGATGAATCTAGGATAGTGTAAGTATATAATTTCAGTAATGTATCACAACTTTTAGTTGATAAAGTATGTTGTTACTTCAAATTCTCCAAGATTGATGTAACATTGATCATATAAGAAAGCCATGCACTTGTGAAATTAGAGTGAATGCATTTCTTCGGCAAAAACACTAGGTAATGTCTTCCATCTGTCCAAGTTTTGGTGGACAGAGTTATCCAGTACTATAGCAAGTATCCTGTGGAATTAATCGAGATGTGCACAAGTGGCGTTTTATGCGTTTTTCTATAATGGCAGTAGTAACTGTCTTTTCATCTTTCAGATCTATGCCACGGTGACAAGTGGTTCCCTAGCTATCGCTGCATCTACATTGGATTCGTTACTTGATCTCATGGCTGGTGGCATACTGTGGCTCAGTCATCTGTCAATGAAAAATATCAACATCTACAAATATCCTATAGGGAAGTTGCGAGTGCAGCCAGTAGGGATCATTATCTTTGCTGCTGTTATGGCTACACTTGGTACGTGATCGATCTCCTTTGACACGTTAACCATTTCATCCTATTTTCATCATAATCTATTGAGTCGTTATGGCTCACGTTTCTTCCTTTTTAGGCTTTCAGGTGTTTATTCAGGCTGTAGAACAACTCGTTAAAAATGAATCTCCTGATAAAATGACCTCGGATCAGCTTTTCTGGTTATATACTATCATGATAACGGCCACAGTGGTAAAACTTGCCCTTTGGCTATACTGCAGAAGCTCAGGAAACAACATTGTCCGTGCCTACGCAAAGGTGTGTACAGTATCTTCACGTTCTATTTTTGGCATCGTTATCCTGAATCGTCTAGGCTCCTAACTTGAAGATACTTTCGACAGGATCATTATTTTGACGTGGTTACTAATGTAGTCGGACTGGTAGCAGCTATACTTGGCGATAAATTCTACTGGTGGATTGATCCTGTTGGTGCCATTATTCTTGCACTTTATACCATCACCAACTGGTCAGGAACTGTTTTAGAAAACGCAGGTATTGTCTCATTCCTGCAGAACTTCAATTTTCATCGATAGCCTCATTGAAAAACTGAGTGTTCTACTAAAAGATTTTGTTATTCTCGAGTGAGCTCCAACTGTGTAGAATTCTATTACATAATGTACCGAAGAATTCTCTGATGTTTGATTCCATACTGAACGACGTTCTTCATGTAGTGTCACTGGTGGGACAGTCAGCCCCCCCCGAATACTTGCAAAAGTTAACGTATCTTGTTATAAGACACCCTCAAGTGAAGCGTATTGATACAGTTCGAGCCTACACATTTGGTGTCTTGTACTTTGTAGAGGTCAGTCTTCGGAAAAATCATCTATAATAGCGTGAATGATTCATCTGTCGATGATTTTGACACTCGTTTGGTTATTGTAACGTAGGTTGATATTGAACTCCCGGAAGATTTGCCTTTGAAAGAAGCACATGCTATCGGAGAAACTCTACAAATAAAGCTCGAGAAACTCCCTGAAGTTGAACGAGCATTCGTTCATCTCGATTTTGAATGTGAACACAAACCAGAGCACTCTGTTCTCAGCAGGCTGCCAAACACTGAACCTTAGGCTCATGGTTACATTATGCCCGGATAATGGAGGAGGGTTGTTATTACTTTCGACGATTCGGGGTTTTGTTGTTTTATTGAGACATTTTAACTATATAAATGTGTATATTCATATGATCCAGCATAAGGGATTGTTGAAAGAGAGGATATAAATAACTTGGATTTATTTTCAAGTGATAGGTGCTTGTGTCATTTATCGTCTATGTTGCTCAGACTCTTCAAAAATGATGTTATACTCATGTTGGATTCCTCGAAAATGTGTACACTTCTGAAAGATCAGACATACTTCTGGCGATTTTTTAAAGAATTTGAGCAAAATAAGGTTGAAAGAAAATTTTGGGAGATCCTTTTGTGAATGGTAATTGTGTCATTTTCATCTATATTGTTCAGACTCTCCAAAAAAAATGATACTGTATTCGTGACGGATTACCTAAAAATTTGCACTTGTGAAGGATTCGGCACTAACGATATTTTTGAAGGATTCGAAACATAAAGTTGTAAGGCTCATCCCTTTTGAAAATTTTGAAAGGTGAAGGTCCTACTTCAAAACAAAAAAGAGTTGAAATCCTTTCGAAACATTGTTCATAGAGATAGAAAGTCGATTCAAATCTCGTCATGACTGGTTCCACCTCTATTAATTCCGATCCAAATTTCGTCTTAATTGATTCCACCTCTATGAATTCCAATCCCGTTTTGATTAGTTCCACCTCTTTTCTCGTCTTGATTGGTTCCACCTCTATTAATGCCAATCCCGTTTTGATTAGTTCCACCTCTTTGCAAGATGATAATACATTAGTTGTGAAACACAAATGGTACTTATAGTTATCAACATTGTCTAATCCTTTTGTTTTTGTTTCTCGTGTTCGATGCCTATTTAAAGTTCGATTACTTTAAATTTGTATGGAAATTTTTTGAAAAAAGCACTTTTTTTATTACCCTTTTGAAAAAAAGACATAATTTATTTTTATTTGGTTGTTTTATTGTGGCAAACTCATGTTTTGATTTATTTTGTCTTTTAAGTTAATGAATTATAATTTCAGAATATTTATTACGTGTGCCAGTTAATCATTTGTGTATCGGTGTTTTTCAAATGTATTCTCAAAAAATAGGTAATGTTGGTATGTGATTGGAAAAATTAAGTCAAATCTTAGTATGAAATTGGTATACATTTGGTATCCAACTAACGTCTCAGTGGTAAAATTGAAAAAACAACAACATATAATTGAGATTTCAACTGAAATAGCCAATGTAAAATTAGTTAATATTGTATCCAATTTGAATAAATTTAGTATGGAATTGATATTCCATTGGAAAATTGAAAAATCAAAATGTAGTTGAGATTTCAACCAAATTAGACAACCTAAACAAGTTAATGTTGTATTCAATTGGTATCAATTTGGTATCCAACAGATATCCCCCTTGCAAATGAAAAAAACAAAAATGTAACTGATAGTTCAACCAAATTAGACAATCTAAAACAAGTTAATGTTGTATCCAATTTATATAAACTTGGTATCCAACTTGAAATTTTAGAACAAAGACAAAAAATAAAAATGTATACCTGCCCAGTTCTCTTTTGTCTTTCTCTCTTTCTCGTTTTATACAACAAAATTGTATAAATTGCGTTTCTATTTGTATAAAGCGAGAGAAAATTGTATATACACATGCAAATACATATATATTCGTCCTATACACTTATAATTATACAATAAAAATATTCCCCTGCCCAGTTTTATGCTTGTATAATGTATAATTTATGTTTGTCAACGATTTATACAAACGAGAGGCTAACAACAATTTATACAAATGGCCTGCCAGTGAAATTATACAATTCTGAAGAGGAGCCAACGAATTATACAATTGCTTCTTTTTGTATATATGTATAGCGAATTATACATATATATGTTTGCTATGGAGCGCAATTATGCAAACTTTGCTATAGCATACAAATATGATTTTTTTGTTTGCTATAAGTGAAAGTTTCATTTATATACACTTGGTATCAAACTTGAAATTTTAGAACAAAGATAAAAAATAAAAATATATGAAATTGGTATCCAACGGGTATAAATCTGGGAAGAATAAATCTGACTGTAAAACAATGCATATTATATATTGTTGTCAGAAATTGTAGCAAAAGAAATATACATCACCCAAAAATAAAAACATGTAATTAAAAGTCTAAACTGCAATAATTAATACAAGTTTTATATTTTTCTCTCTTCAATTTATATTTCGTATTTAAGTGTGATTTTTTTTTATCATATTTAGGCTAAAATTTAGGAACTCCTTATTAAAGATTTTATGATCTCATATTATCTATATATATCAACAAATTTCAGAATTAAATATACTTATTTCACCAACAAAATAATATTTTAGATATAGAAAAACACACCAAAAACGAGTTCAAAAATTTCAGTAAAACTATTATTTTTCTCAAAAAATCAAGTTTCAGATTAATTAAAATAAAAAAAACGAAATCAATTTTTCAAAATATAAAATTTTTAATTCTAAAAAAATTCAATTAAAAAAAATAAAAAACAATATCAAAATTTAAAATTAAAAAACATCAAGAAAAGCTAAAAAGATAGATTAAAGTGAGAGAAAATTACATGCTACATTATACGGTGATAAATTTATTTTTTATTTTTAAATAAAGGCCTCAATAGTCATTAATAAATAAAAAGTATTTGAATAGTAATCAATATTTATCTTGGGAATAATAAAATAATCAAAATAAAAATCAACTAATTAGGAGAATATCAAGGGAAAGATTTATCTTGTCAATTATAAATTACTATATTTATGAAAAAAAATATTTTGAGAGTAACGTGAGGGTGGGGTGATATATGATAAGTTAAAAAAATTCCTTAACTTGTGTAATAAATAATTACAAATTGATTCTCGCTCATTAATATTATTTCTCTCACCTATTAATTATATAACATTATATAATATATATTAGTTAATAATATATAATTAATTAATTTATAAATTAAAACTAATATGTTAATACTTGTAATTAAAATGTTATAAGTAGTAATATAAAAAAAGTAGATCCAAAAGTTATAATATTAATCCTTAAATAGATGTGTGGTGTGATTTTTCCTATACAATAATACTTAATATGATATTTTTATCCAAAAACGATCTCAAGCACATGTGAATCACGTATAAACACGAAATTCTTCATGCATCAAATTGATCTCGTTGATAAACAAAATTACTATTTTTTATTAGTATATACATGAATCTTCAAGATCATGCGTGACACAAAATGCTTCGTTCATCGAATTAAATTACATTTATTTTTCATCCCTTCTTCATGTATTAGTTGTATACAAACCATGCATCAAGAAAGGAAAGAAATAAAAACTCAAAAGAAACTCCAATTCTACATTTCACCTTTAATTATTCCTTCCTCTTATACGAAAGAAAAAGAGCAACATACTAATTATATTCTCACATGAGCCGAAAAAAATATAAAATATACGTAAATCTTATTTCATATTAGATCTCGATTAGATTCTAGAAGTAGAAGTGAGTCTAGCAAATGTATTATACTCCACATATATATAAACCTTATTTCTATTTTTATAAAATAAAGAGATTATTTCTGATAAATCCTCGATTAAATTCTAGAAGTGAGTCTAACTGGCAAAGGTGTAGCAAGTGGACCACCATTAGTAGCAACAACTTTTTTCTTTTCTTTTTCTTCAAATTCTTGTTTTTGGTTCATCTTCCCATTAACTCCTTCATCCTTAACCTGAAATCAAAACATAGTAAAAGCTTAGAAAAAAATTATCTAAAAGATAACTACAAGTAATCAATCGTTAATGATTGAATTGGAAACTCTTTAGCCACTATAATTATGGCATTCAAATCACTTGCACGCATTTCAATTAATTCTGACAACAAATATCTAGTTTGTCTACTAAAGCTAGGACATGACAGATGTAAAATAAATTATATCGTACTATTATCTCTGTTGAAATTTGAACCTGAATAAACTTGATAATTATATATAAAAAGAAAAGGACTTTACCTTTGAATTATTCACTTTTAGTGCATATTTTGGTGAGTACAATTCCATTTGACCTCCTTCTTCATTTGGCTTTTTTTGGTAAGTATTATTATTAACTTTTAGGGCATATTTTGGTGAATATAATTTCAATTGACCTTCTTCTTCATCTTTTGATGTTGATTTTGTAATATCCCCTTTGTAGGTTTTGGTATTTGTCATCTTGACAAATTGAATGAAATAATCCAAAATAATTGCAAAAAAGGATGTATATAATAGACTAAAATGGGATTTTTATTTATTTATTTAGTTTTATGTCCTTTATTATTGATAAATTGTTTTGGGGAGTGTGCAATATGATGAACATGGAACTCTTTCGTCATTATTTGCTATGTGTTTATTGTTTTTGTTTGCCATTTGTACATATGTGGCACTTTTGTTGCCATTTTTTTTTGGTATAGTACTAGAAACATTTTGTTAAATAAGGTGTTTCAATTCTTTGAGATAAATAATACTCTCACTGTTTCAATTTATTTGTCTTATTCTAATTTGACACAAGATTAAAAATGAAAGACTTTCAAAATTTGTGGCCATAAATTAAAAATATATCGAATATATCAAACTGTTTTTTAATTTTGTACTCTTAAATATGTCTTAAAAGAAAAAATAGAATCAAAGAATTGTTAAAAGAAGGGATGAAAACATTTTTTATGGAAAAATTATGCAGATCAACAACATTTAGCCTATATTAGGTACTATAGCTACAATTCAAGAAAATTATAATTCGTGGCTACAATTTTTCTAATTCTTGATATTCGTCTGATTTGTATAATTCGTGTTATTTGTATAAATTTAGAATTTGTATAATTTGATTCATGATTGTATAAATCCAAAATTTTGTATATGCTTACCCCAGCTATTTGTATATGATTTGTGAAAAATTCATAAGAAATTAACATGTTTGTATATTAGCAAGCGAAATATATAAACGGAGTTTTGAAAAATATCTAAATGAATAAATACAGAATTTGTAGAAATATACAAACGGACAAAAATATATAAACTGCAGCCTACATAGCAAATTGAACAATAGTTATGGAACGCAATTATCGAAAGTATACTCATAGAGCTATATCATGTATGCAATTTCTGAATTTTTTTAAAAATTATTTTACTCAAATTAGATGGGCCTAATTTTAGTAAAGAAACTATTGGGCCTAAATTCCATCTACCAGCTACGACCCAATGGGCCTTTTGTCTTAGCAACAATAGCGCTAAGATGGCGCCAAATCTGACGTGGCCTAAGAGACACGTCATCATAATTCCCGCGCGAAAACCTAACTATATATTCTCTTCATTCATTTCGTTTTCAATTTCTGCCTCTCATTAATGGAGTTCACCGGATCTTCACCGTCCGATCGGAAATCATTGCCGGCAATTCCAATTCCCGGTGAAAAATCTGCCGGAGTTGTAGCAACTCCGGTGATGGATCAATGGAGCACCAAAACACCGGAGAAACCGATCCCAAATCGCATGGCGCGGTCACTACTCTCCTTAAAAGACGTCAGAGAAGCAGCTCAGAAGCTCCGGAAACCCGATCCGATTCAACGCGAGGTTTCTGACCCGTTAATAAGCTACGGTGAAGTGAAATCTCCTTTGGTAGCTGAATCGCCGGTTTCTGAACGGAAGAAACATGTAAATTCGGTAAAGCTGCCGGAAAAGTGAGTGTTTCCTGTACTCTTCGTTATACACTTTGTGCCTCTTTGACGAGATCCTTACTTGAATATTCTTCAATATGTTTATCACAAATTTGTTTATTTATTTATTTTGCTTTTGAAATGATTAACTTTAGAGTGAAACTTAATTTGAATAAATTTTATCCTTTGAAGAAATAATAAGATATTTAGATTTAACAATCGAGGCTTGCTCAAGTGGTTGAGCATTGCTATAGGTTGAGTGTGAGCTTAAAGCCACACGGGAGGGTAAGTGGGAACACTATTGATCTCATGGCGGATTGGGTAGGAATTTGGAAAAGCAAAAAGTAACAGAAAATTTGGGGACTCAGGGAATTCGGATGTAGAATCAATCTTTTTTGAAATGTAACTTACATATTTGTAAATTAAGTGAAAAGATATATAATTAAAAAAAAAGCTACTATAAGTAATAATAATTAACAATTTAAAAGTTTATATGAAAAACTTGTTTGACTCTCGAAATCCAAATACAACACATAGATTGGGACGGATGGAGTAGTTGTTCAATATATTAGCTTTTGAAAGTAATAGTCTTATTTGTTTATTAGCTTACAGTGATGACAGAGTAAGAGACTTGGTTGAGTTTTTCTTAACGTATGTTTGTATTACTGTATAGGTATGAATTGTTGGAAAAGTACTTCAATAGCATGGATAGTTCAATTCGGCTGCTGCATTTGAAGGGATCTGCAACAACTTTCACTAATATTAGTGCGAAAGTAGAGAGTTTGATCGATAAGTATGAAGATCTAATGATATTTGAACATTTTCATTCATGGTGTTTGCTGTACTGAGAGGATTGTTAATAATTTCGTTCTTTTTGAACTTTTTAGGAGGTTTACTTGCAGCCATTTAGCTCAGCTGAAGTTTATTTTACCTGAAGCCATTGAGATAAAGAAGATCCTCAAGCACGATGAGCGCAGTTGTTGCATGAAGCCGGATCTTTATATCACTTTAAATGCAAATGCAGTTGATAATAGTGAGAAGTGGAAATCTAACAGTAGCAGTGTTCTATTGAGGAAAATATTCCGCGCTCGTCTCTTGAATTTCTTCAGGTCACACCCTGAGGTAATCAATTTTTCTGATGTTTTGATTATTTGTGTTGAACGATCTCTCAAGGTAGGAGTAAGTTTTGCATACACGCTACCCTCTCTAGACCCCACTTGTAGGATTACACTGGGTATATTGTTGTTGTTGTAGATTGAACTATCTGCCAGAATATAGCTGACGCAGTATTGAGGTTTATTGCTTGAATTCATGTTATTTGGAAAGACTAATATGTTCTGAGATGCTATTTGACTTGCTTAGTTCTCTTGCTATTTCAAGCTCTGCATTTTCTGTAAGACATCCTGACCGGTGTTTCTTTTGCAAAAAATTGCTCTTGAATCTTGCATATTAAGAGGAATATTAACACTTTTAACAGCATAGCAGAAGTTTCAAATGGAAAATGAGATTTTAAGCTGGAGGTCTTTCATTAGACTATACGTTCTTGGCAAAGTGATGCACTTGTTTCTGGTTTAATGATATTGTGTAGTGCCTCTGCAACACTACAGGTGCTTTATTCCAGAAAATGCCAAACTTGTATGGGAATGAAGCTATACGTGAAGCTCGTAAAGAGTGGTAATCACTGTTTCATGAAGCTACAGAGTTATTCGGTGGCTGGCCTGCCATATTGTATGAAAGGAATAGCTTTTGATAAGAAAATTTGTGTTGAATTTGTATTGTGTTTTACTCTGAGTATCAGCATTGGAATAATCAGCACACACTTTTACATATATGAGCACCATGTTGTCAGCTAAGACATCGTTAAAGTATAATTTAATGTTTCCCTGGAAATTTTATTTCCATGATAACACTTTTTCTATGCATGCATTGTCGATAATAATTACCGTTTCTGTTTCAGGGTGATGACATTCCTGAGGGAATGCTGCCAGGCCCATTCACTCAGTCTAAGCAAGAAGCGACTAACTCATCTAGACCTTCTAGCTCATCCTTAACCAGTGAGACACCTAATGGTGTGTTTCCTCTGCAGTCAATAGCTGCATCACACCTGTCTGTATCTTTCAAGAGGTGCTTTTCAAATCGAGCATCTATTACTGGAGGAACGGATGTCAAGGAAAGAGATAGAGTTGGGCTTGTCCCTGTTTCTCCAGCTTCAATACCCCTTAATGTCGCAAGTTCCACTAAGAAGAAAACAGTAGCATTTTCTGATGCTCCTAAGTTATCTCTAAAACAAACTAGTAGCATGAAATGCTCAGCTGGAGGGATTGTTTTGGCTAGTTCACCATGTCATCCACCTGCTCTTCCTATGATTGAAGCCAAAAAAGGAGAAGATGCTTCTATGTCTGCTCCAGCAACCCCTATGCTCGAACCTCCTAATAGATGTTACATGAGCCCAGATGATCCAGCTGAACCACCAATAAAACTAGCTAGACGCCCGTCAACTAGAAGGTCATTGCTCTTTGGTACTCCTGTGAAGAGTGCAAATACTGCTGATAAAGTCTGCGAGAATGGAAGGTTTTCAACTGATGATGATATTCTTGACATTCTTCCTGAGAATCTTCTGCAATCGGTAATATAAGATACACTTGCGTATCAATCTTCCTTTGATAAAATTTGTTTAGACCAACTACATTGGATTCATTTAAATTTTCATTCCTACAAAATATTCTTCACTCGTGAATCATGAGATTATTGGGGGATTTGCTCAACCTTCTGTTTTCTGCAACAAGAAGCTAACTTCCATGATTTCACAGATAGGAGAAAAGGAGAGTGAAGCACTAGAGGAGCAAAATCCAGCCATATCCCAGGCAAAAAGGCGCAAACAGATGATTGCTTGTTTGCCTCACCTCTTTGACATGATCTATTTCCTGTTTCAATCTATTAAACGTTCTGTCATGACGAAAGAGGAGCTCATGCACAGAGTAATTTCAAGCCATTTAGAGATAACGGATAAAAGTAAGCCCGGTTGACAATTTTCAGAAGCCTGTAGTCCTTATGAGATTCATTGGAGCTTCTTTCTGAATCTTGATGTTTCATTAATGCAGGTGAAGTTGAACAGCAACTCCTATTACTGCAAGAATTGGCTCCCGAATGGATTTATGAGAAACCAGCATCTAATGGAACTCTTCTCTTACTGTAAGCTACCATTCTTTGTTTGCTTTGTCCATAGCAATGATGAGTTTAGGAGATCTATGTTGCCAATTTCTTGATCATTTTTCTTCGTTAGAGTAGATTAGAGTCTCACATTGGTTAGAGTAGGTTAGAGACTCACATTCGTCGGAAAATGAAGTGATAGTCTCTTTGGACAATTCCCCTTGTGAGATAGCGTTTTAAGGTTGGGTTAGGCCCCAGAGTCGTATTTTCACATGATATTAGAGCCAAGGGTCATCCTCGTTTCAAACTCATTATATTGTCCACACTTGGCTGCCTGAGCCCGACAGGGTGTTAAGAGTTCCATATTGATTGGGAAATGAGCTAGTGCTAACTCTCTTCTCGTGAGCTAACTTTTGGGGTTAAGCTACATCTAACGTCTATAATATCTTTATTTTGCAGTGTTAACAAGATATCAAATCCTGACACAATTCGTTCAAGACTAGCAGAAGCCAATTGAGAGAAACAAGAAACTAGTGATTTGTACTTTATTTTACCAAATATTAGTGTAAGGAATAACAATTTAGTAAAAGTTGTAAATAATAGTGTTTTGTTTAATTAATACAGTACCACTTATGTTGCATCAAATGGCCAGTATAGTTACGATAATTCATAGTCTCGTTCTTAGTAATTAAATCTTTGCTTTTCCTAAAAAAAAATTACCATACATAACAACATAACACACCAATTTTAAAAATAGTAGATGGTACAAACTCTCAAGTAACAATTTTTCATAAGAAAATATTATACATTCCAAAGTACAAAACAGTCTCTGTTTTCTCTTCTTTCATTCTCTATTGTTATGAGATATGACCAAATTAATGCTCCTCTCACAATATTCCAAAATAGTTGCAATGCTAACTCTATCATGTAGCAGAAACTACTTTCCATTTCTTTCAAGAATGGTGGAGGGGGCGATGAAAGTCGGGGAATACTACTACCCCGGTATCAAGATAGATCAGGGAGAGTTAGAACGAGAGTTCATCGAGAGATTTAACAGGTACACTCAACAACACAATAGTTGTGACATCCATAGTTACTTTGAGTCTCTTTTCATTGTCCTTCTGGTTTAAGTACAGCTTTCAACCTGAGGAATAGGAATACAGAACTTGAGAATCTATACGTAAAATGTTTCAATCCAGTACCCGATTGGAATGTACAATGACGTTGTACATAACAAGGGTAAATAGAACAGGATTCGTAAGACTAGAAATGAATTATGATAAAATTGCTTGAGTTACTTTAACCTTATGAGTTTGGCAACAGTCGTCCATTATACATCTTGTCAAGTAACTTCCTTGCGTCTGGCCGCCTAAGAAGACCTTTATTATTAGGTAAACCAGTTCCTAAACATACAGGACATACTAGTTTCCCTCGTCCTGGTTATCCCATAAGAAAAAATGTCATTATGTTAGTATTCAAGATAAGATAAAATGAATCATTCTGAAAGCAAACGATTATCAAAGGGAAAGACTATTGATGGTATGACTTGTTGGGGTATATCGAAATGAAAATGGAGCAGTTCTTGTTTAGTGACTCGATAATGAAAACCCTACGTCTTATGCAATATTCAAATCTTGGTTTTGTGCTGGGACTATGATCTACATTTTGACTTCTTTTCTTCCTTATATGGATTCAAAGGTTCATTCCTTTTCACAATCCACGTCAGACATTTTGCCTCAGGGACTATGGATGTCGAATCTAGTTTGAGTAAACACTGCAACACAAGCTACTACTTTCATATTACGAACTAAGGAAATTATCGACTGATACCAACCACTGAAGCAATCACAGTATGATTTCAAGAGAGACAAAAATATGAGCTAATATTCCAATTTTAATATAAGACATGGACGACAAGAGCAAAGTTCCTAATGGATGTTTTAAGTATCCTTAAGAGAGACAGCCCCAAGTCATGTAGTTCGAGATGGATATCTAAGAATAGCATGATAAATAGGAACAGCTTCAACACATAGAAGTTAGATATAATAACATACCATAACAATTGGGGCATTCAGTGAACTCATAAACGTCTTTAGCTCGTTTTCTGTTTAGAGCTTTCCATTTTCCTGTACCACCACACATATCACCTAAATAAAAAACAGACAACAGTCTTAAAGTAGATAGAGCACCAACATAAGTTATGCATACAATATTATAGTGCTTCATCTAAATTGGGATATAAAATTCTTTGATTCGTGTCCAGGATAGTAAAGACTAGCTACGTTTTGTCCTTCAGTTACTTGGAAAATGTATGATGAAAGATTCAACAGACATCAATAGTTCACAAATTATCTGCTTTACGATATAATGTGAGGAAGAGATCGATCAAAGACAAGTTCTGAACAGAATTGTAAAACAAGGGCCCACAGACAAAGATATCAAGCAGAAAAAAAGATAATTGAGTAGCAAAAGGATTTAACCTTTATCAGAAAAGAGAACTTAAGTAGTCAAAGATCTCTTCAATTACTATATCGCGTCCTCTTAGAAGAGAAAAAGCTAGAAGCACAAGAAACTTATATGCGAACAATCATGAATAAAATCGTGTCAACATTGAATGTGAAGGAAAGTAACTATAAGGAAATAATTTAGATATTCTTATTCAGACTTCTCTCTCTTTTTGGTTTGTATTAGCTCAAGTTTTCACTTTCTAAACCTGTTCTTCGGTAAAGTTGCGAAAACAGTTTGTTTAGGTGAGTTGTTTTGATGCTCAATAATTCTCAAGTTTGCTAAGGTGTGTTGTTTTGATGCTCAACAATTCTCAAGTTTTCCTAGTTTAACTGCGAAAAAGAAAAGTTCGTTGAGGTTCTTGTTTCCATGTTTCAACACTTCAAAAGCAGAACTTTTGGATAAAACATTAGAACCTTGAATTCTCAACGACACAGTACTACTGACTCACAATAAAAACTTTCGGCAAGTCATTACAAATTGAGCTGGATGTATTTACGTGTGTGTTAGTTTTGTTAACTATGTAGGTGCCTTTCTGTTACAATTCAAAGATTTAGCATATACTGGATCCTACAATTTTACAAGGGTACTCGATTTGGTTATACGGGTTTCAGTTTCAATATGAAAATCTTTGAGAATTTGTTTATAGTCATGGAGAAGCATAAGAAAAGTTCTCTTAGAACATGTTGTTCCTAAATGTAATATGATTAGTGGGATGAAGCAAGTAAAGCAGGAAACAATATACACTTACAAATTATAGCGCCACTACCCCCACAGTTCCGACAGCCAGGACTTTCATTTCCATCTAAGGCAATTGCTTTTGGTTCAGAAATCGGATTTCCAGAAGCAGTTATCAGAGCTCCAGTCGAGCATAGGCAAGTCAGACACCATCTCCGTGAGACTGACGTTTGAGATCTCTGTTCCGAAAAGCAACAACACTCAAATCAATAAATATAATCTGATGATAGTTGTAGACAAAAATAGCACATTGTCAATGTTATTGTATATGATACATTACTATTTGGACTTTGGAGGGTCGAACAATGATTTTCCTCATTATCATTTTCTCAAACATTTTCAAAAAGACATTATTTTACAAAAATAAAAACTAGAATTTTCAAAAATCATCAATTGACTCTACATAGGAAGGAGTGGAGGTCCCGTATTAAGGTAAAAGGTTAGTTGGGGTAGAGTGTTGTCTTGTCTTACAAAGGCTTAGGCTTGTTAGTGCCTATCGCAGTACTAGCTATACCCTTGTAGTTCTTACCATATGTTGTTTATTGTGTTTCGAGTATCACATTATTTTCCTATTGTTATTGTTTCGAGTAGACTTTACACTGTTTCTTTTTTATGACAAGGGAAACCCGCAGCCGCTACTCTTTGGATGCATACATGGTAAAAAAATACCGCTCCTATGCAATAGCTCGCAAACCACATAAAAGAGCCTGGTACGACAAGCTCGACCCAGAAGGCAAAACCCCTTGCTTTAGCTGGCAAGGGGTTTTGAACTTGAGACCTCCAACATGGAAGTCCCAAGTCTAAACCACTGGACCACTCCGAAGGGTAGACTTTACACTATTTTTCTTATCAACTACTATGTTTTCTTCTTCTTTTACTTCGGGTTTGATGCAATTGAGCCGAGGGTCTTTCGTAAACAGTCTCTCTACCTCCATGAGGTAATCGTAAGGTCTTAGCGACACTCTACACTCCTCAGACCCCACTTAGTAGGATTTCACCGGGTATGTTGTTGTTGTTGTTGTTTAGCAATCCCATCAAGAAGCTGTAAGAAGTTACAAACCTTTTCCTCTACAGGTTCCTGTGAATGCTCGGAAGATGCAGAAGTACAACTCTCATTCTCCGAGCTGCAGTTCACATGAGATCCTCCCCTCTTCTTCAAATTCACTGCCATTTACCCAAAAAAAAAAAACCTTACTCCCAAGTACTAACATATTTTTCAGGCCAAAAAGGTCTTTAAAATACTAACTTCCAACAAAATCCCAATAAGAAGAAACAATCAAGAATGACATCAACCAGTCCAGAAAACAAATAAATATATCCCAATTGCATTTCAACTATGTATCAACTTAAGCTGTTAAACTAACATGGTCTGTCGTGGAGTGGTATAAGGTTCAAATCCCAACAAAGCCAAAAAAAAAAAAGCACTAGGTGATTCATTCTTCCCATCTGTTCTAGATCTGTGAATTAGTCTAGGTGCGCGAAAGTTGGTCAGACACCATACAAACTTAAGTTCCACTTTGAGATTTCATTTGTATACTTAGGGTCATGAAGAACTACAAAACTTGAACCAAAAACCAAACAAACAAATATTCCAAGAAGAGTACAATACAAAATGACCTTAACCAATCTACCGAAAAATCCAGCTTTTAATCAACTTACACTGACATAAAGAAGAACACTTGGAGTTCAAGTATGAGCCTCATAGAGCTGAAGGAGTGGGAAATGAGAGGTGGCAAGTCATCTCTCTCACTCTTTTTCCTCTCTTTCTATCTCTCAACTTCTACATATACACTCCTCTATAACATTAAACAAAAAAAGTTGAGATTTTTAGGATAATAATTGAAATTTTGAACCTAAAAATATCAACAAGGGTCTTCAAAAATACCAATTTCATCAAAACACAATAGCCATAACTAGAGCATCATAACCAACAACAACATACGCAGTGTATTCCCACAAGTGAGGTCTAGAGAGGATAGTGTGTACATTACCTTGTTGAGGTAAAAAGATTGTTTCCGAAAGATCCTCAGTTCAAATAAAGTAGTTTTAAAAATACAATAATAAGAAACATAACAGCATAAACAGTAAATAAACAAATGAGTATGTCCCAATTACTATCTCAATTGTGTGATATCAACTTAAACTGCTTCCACATTAAAAAAAAAAAATCAAAAAGGTTTTGCCAAAAACATAAACTTTCAACCAAAATGACCTTAAACAAATCAAAAAAAAATCCCACTTCAAGATTTTACCTTTATGCAAAGTAGAATCAAGAAAACTACAAAAATCTGACCTAAATTTTAAAAAAAAAAATTAAGAAAATTAAACAAAAGATTGATGTATCAACTTACACTGACATAAAGAGGAAGATTTGGGGTTTAAGTATGAACCCCATAGAGCTGAAGGAGTAGAAAATGAGAGGTGGGAAGCCATCTCTCTCTCTTCTCTTTTTTCTATCTCTCAACTTTCTACGTATAAGAAGAAAAAAAAATTGAGATTTTTATTATGATTTTTGAGATTTTGAGGCTAAAAAATATCAAATTTGAGTAAAAGAAAACAAAGGGTGTTTTGGGTTTTGTATGGTTTTGTTTTGATTCTTAAAATTGGTGGAAATTAGTAGTTTTGTCTTCGAATTATTGACAGTCTTAAAATCACATCTATACTTGACTAACTAAATTTAGATACAATATGATCAGTTACATAACATAGCAAGTGGTTTGAAACTCTCGTAGGAGTATGAGGCTCTTAATAGAAAGCCGACAAAGTGTTGAAAACACGCTAAGCTTGGCAAGAATTTAAGAGAGTATTTAACTCATGTTACAAGTTTGGGGGTTATTTAAATTCATTTAGTCAAGTAAAAGGATATTTTTAAGACTGTCAATAATTCGAAGATGGAACTAATATTTCACATCGAATTTAGAGGTATTTTCAAATTTGGTAAAAGAAAGTAAAAGGTATTTTGGGTTTTATTTGGTTTTTTGATTTTGATGAATGAAAAAGAGGGAATCAACATGGATAATAAATCTTAGCCTCTATTTTCTATATGAATATTCAAGTTATGCTTAATTCATTTTTACCCCTTAAAGTTTAGATAGATGACTTTTGCCTACCCTAGACTCTCAAAAACATTTCTCAAGCTAAAAAAGTATATCACACTTTCTTATTAATTTAACGTTTCACTTTTATTTTACATTTAATGAAATAATTTTCAATCTCACTAATATTTTTTGTCCAGAGGAGAAACCTATATTTGAAGTTGCTATTGAACTCGTAGTTTATTATAATTATTGAATTCGCAATTAAATATTTATACATATTTAATAGGTTTTTTAATATAAGTATATGATCTTATTCAGTTGAACTTGTATCTAGTACTAGTAGTTTCTCTATTTATAGTTTGTTTTGTAATATAAACTCGAGTCTTTCGGGATTAAATGATGAAAGACTTGTATTAAAATCTATTTTATCTACCTGATATTTCTCTTTTGGGAAGAATAATCAGTCAACTTAGAGAAAGTGTTCATATGCTTGATTGGCCTATATATGACTTTTTAAGTGTTCCTTAACAATTATCCAAAATATATTTAATAACAATCGTTGCTCTAGACAATCATATTTTTACTTTTATTGTTATATTGTTATGACTATAATTCTATTTTAAGAAAACAAATATATAATTATCCAACACTTCCCTCTAAAAATAAAAAATAATGAATTATATAGACAATCGACTTGTTAAAGATTATTAAACTGATAAATACAAGAGGTCAAGAAAGCTATTAGGCATGCTTAGGTTTTCATCTTCAACATTAGTCGATCTGGATGTTCACTTAATTTCACTCATGCTTCATCCTAATCACGAATAAATCACTCAAGTTCAAGTCCAAAAGATGAGGCAATTTGCCCTATGATAACTCGCTTTTGCTACGATTCTAGCAGATTTTCTTAACCAAGGCACAATGAATCGCCAACTCATTCTTCAACAAACACCCAAGTCATTGCTTATGAATGGCCGAATCACTTCTCAACAGGCACCCAATGCTTGAGAGCTTACGATTCCATGTTCTATTTCATTCCTCATTCCCAAGAGGGGTTATTTTCACCCTTTCCCTCACAATACTACTTCGCTATCAATCAAACACCCAAAGTCATTGCCTATAAATGGCCGAATCATTTTACAAAAGGCACCCAATGCTTGAGCGCTTACGATTCCATGCTCTATTTCATTTCTCATCCCCAAGGGGGGTTCACAATACTACTTCGCTATTGGTCACCAGAGAGTATTTAGCCTGACAAAGTGGTCCATTCATACTGGTCCAATTAATCAATAGTTTCCATAGGCGCAAATTCCACTTTTTATAGGACCAAACTATCTTCACAGTATAACCCATCGTTGTTTTTTTTTTTGGTTTCCCATCCGGTGTCCGGTATCCACATTGAAGCCCGACTAAATCCGGATTCGCGCCGGGAAGTCCCACAAGGGGACACGAACCCATCCTTCTTGTTGACTAATGTATTTTGATAAACTGAAATCATCGACTAAAAGGGAATAAAAGACAACCCAATGTAGTCACATAAGTGGGATATGAGAAAGATAGAATGTACGAAGACCTTACTTGACTTGTTAGGCAGATAGATGATTTCCAATAGAACCCTCAGCTATGAAGAATCAACTAAAGGCAAATAATACAAGATAATCGATAGGTAAAGATAACATTAAAATTTTCCCCAGTATTTCGAGTACACGAAACAATTTTTGCAGCAAGAACAATTGTTTCAGTACTAGTAGGATAACAACAACATCATAAGCAGAGAGCTGTTACACAGAGCAGCTACAACATTCATAATTTTAAGACAACTAAAGTTTTCCTATGCATAACATTCTAAGACACATCTAACTTTACCACCATCCATTTACACTTGGACAATGAAACAAAGACGACGAGAAGTTCGTAATATAAGATCAAAATGACAGGTTACAACAATTTGGTCGCGATTTGTTTTAAGATACAGTGCGTCCATAGCATAGACAAGAAAGATACAGATTCTTTCCCCATTTTTCCTGCACAAAAAACCAAGGATAGAACACAAGTCAACAACTCGCTCAAATAATAAAATGATGTGGATACAGTGTATTTGTCAAAATTATATGTGTAAACTGCGAACTTGGCTAACTAATAAAACTTAATGGAAGCAAACTGCAAAAAAAACAAAAAAAAACTACTATATTAGGCGAAATGAAAAGATTGGGACTTGGGGACCAAGACAGAAGTTGCTTCTGTCGCACTTAACTAGGTTAAGGCAGGGATAACAAAGAGATTGAGAGAACCTCTAGCTCTAGATTACCCTACCGTATAGTTGCTGAGTGACATAAGGGGTGAGTTCTGAAAAATAAGTGGCTTTTACTTATTTTCTTGTGCTTATTGGTAAGTACGCCTAAATATTGTCTCAAAGGTATTATATATATAATCTAGGCAAACACCTTGTGGAATGGAGGTGGGCAAGGGTGGTGGCGATGGGGCTATTGGAATTTGAGGGGTGAGGGGTGGGGTGTATTGGAGGGTGGGGAGGAGAAAATAAGTTTGGAGTGTCAATTATAGAACTCATTTTCCCAACTCTCGCTAGGGAAGTCATTTTCGTCAACTATAAAGGAACTTCTTTTCCTAAAGAATATTTCAAAAACCTTTAACTTACCACGTTCCAAATTTTCTGGAAAATTAAGAAATACTACATGTTATTGTGTGATATGGATGAAACTTAAAGAGAAATTACCAAATATACGAATCTGCAAATATAGCATTACCCAATGAGTAATACGTACTCTTTTGTTAATTAGTTCATCAACGATTTTATTTTTTTTATGACAAGGGAAACCCGTAGTCGCTACCCTTTGGGTGCGCACAGGGTAAAACCCCTGCGCTCCTATGCAATAGCTCGCAAACCACACAACAATTAGGCAAAGTAGAGATAACAATTTCACAAACACTACCTTGACATGTGTGCTGGGAAACTGAGATGTTCGCAGAGTTTCTTGAGTCTCATCACCAGGTCTTCGGCGAGGTACACTCAGGATAAGAGCAGCTTGGTCTGGTGTAGCAGCTGTTGCCGTAATACGATAACCATTATCCCACCGCTTATGAATACCCTCACTAGGATAAAGGAAATCAAGCTCTACCACCTATTAAACATTAAAAATCTCCATGTTAACAGATGATCAAAGCTTTCTATAAATAGTCTTCGCATTTACATTCAAGTCAAGTGAGCATGATAGTTACTGTTGCTCATTAACAGCTTAGATTTGACCTTCATCAGGTTCTTTAGATTCTATGAGTCGCGACTCCCAAGAGTAACTCGGAAGTCATCTTCAAAAAAAAATTATCTTCACTTTGTACTGTGCAGTGTGCACCACCTTTTCCTTCTCTTTTCTTTTGAATAATATTTCACTTGTCAAAATATATTTTTGCAACAGAAATATATTTAATCAACTTCTAAATATTCTCTCCAAAAAGTAGACAAGATGAAAAGCTGCTCACCACCAACAGTGAAACTACCGAGATGAGTATCCCTTTGTGTAAACTGTATAGCAATTCAGTGTGTCCTATTTACACATGTCTATGTTCATAAACATAAAGCATTTAAGCAGACAGCAATAGAAATGATAAACTCGTAAGCGCATAGTTGATATCAAGATTAACCAATACATCAACGAAAATGTATGCTGCCCAGCTTCTCTGTAAGTGACTCAACTTATATATTCATTTTTTTATAACCAAGAACTCCCTGAGGTCAGCGGCATAGAATTCGGAACTCCGAGCATAATTGACCCACCTGTCTACTCTTCTCCGCTTAAATACCAAGCTTTTGTCTGTAGAATGGTTCGAACACGTGTGTGCCTGTCCCACACGTCATGGGATACACTCTTACCACTAAACACTAGAACTTCTGTTACTTGATTTTCATGTGAACACTTGGTTTACAACACATAACAAAGGAGCAAGCTTAATACAACAAAATCTGCAAGGTGCAATACAAACGGACTATTTCTATTTTTTGGACAAGGATAAAGAGGAGAGTCTGTCAGACAGCCATGAGACCATCTAAGACCTGAGAGGAGGTCTAAGAACGATCATCTACTACTGCCCCACACAACTAGGAGCCATGGAAGGAGGCTGTGAATCACGCTCTAGTCACATGACCATGCTTCATCAACCAGACTTGGTGTCCTACTTTCATGTTTCCTCAGAACTCAAGGATATAGTAGTATGAGCCAATAGAACAGATGCTGTTCAGGTAAGGCCATAACATAAACAAACTACATAATTTCAAGAAAAATAGAGTAATAGACTTTCTTTTAGTAAGTATAAGAAATTATAAACAAGTGTAACAAAACGAGGTATGGACTTTTTAAGTAAATTTTAGGATGAAAGGTCATTAAACCAAGCTACTTCATTTCCTTACAGAAAAATCTTACTGTGACTATCCTTTTAGATCCTTAAGCCTACGCTCCATGGGGAAATTTATCCGATAATTTTTCCAGGTTATCATCACAAAGGGAGGAGGGGGGCAGAAGGAAACGGGATACCGTATTAACACTAACACCAGATTAAATATTGCATGAGAGTGTTAAAGAGGGGGACAAACAACCTGGTCACTGAAGCCTGAATTGCGTGACATAACAACAGCCCACCTAGTGTTAGCCGTTGCCATGGAGGTCACATGGAACCCTTCTTTCCATTTCTTGCTTATCCACTTGAAGGGAAATGACTCACTGACTTTATAAGACTGTTGAGTGAACTGTGTGCCTGCGAAAAATGACACAAGTATTACATACAAAAATAAAGATAGTCCAGGACCTACAGCTGCATCCAGAAAAGCTCAAAGCTGGCGAAACAATCTGCATTTGCCTTTGCATAGGAAAAAATACCCTCCACAACAATTAGATGACGATATGCAACTCACCTATCAAACTTCTATTCTATATATCACCAACTAGTGTTAAACTGGCAAATACAAGCAACAAACTCTGGCATCTCAACAGCAGTACTTTAGTTGGTGTAACTACCTAAGAGAAAAGGCATGAACGCTTAATGATTGTTACATTCCAATGTTTGACTTGAATAAAAAGTTGAAACTGGAAAGAGAAAATGCCAAATTTCCATTGTATGAAGAACAATGTTTTAATATCTACAGACGTAACCCAACATTTACCAGCTCCAAAAAAATATCTGAAGAGGTAACCCATCATCTAATATAACACCATCTGACTGAAACAATTTTTAGACTCGCACATTATAAAAACTGACAAAATGCTAACACCTTCTAATTCGCCTTACAAATATAAGAAACTATAATGACAGAACGACATCAGAAGACAACTACCCTAGCAACTACAACTTAATTTGTTATAGATCCATGTTATAGTCTGGAATGGAACTTGAAAATGAAGATGAACCTATCTAAGAGCTCCAAGAATCCATATATTATATTTTTAGATAGGGATATACTTTTGTCTTCGCACTTTTGGCACAATGTATATAATTCCAGCACATTCTTAGTGCTGTTTACGAGTAATAATAAAAACTTGCCATTTGACAACACAAGAGAGAGAGAGAGATCCATGTTATAGTTGGATACGTAAAATGGAGGAAGGAAAATCCAGATCCAGCAGTAGAGTTTGTTTTTAGATGAAATTCAGAGGGACAACAGAAAACGAAATCAACAGAAAGCATATCTGGCAGTAATACAAACAGCCCAATCAAAAATTATGTCGTGACCTACTAAACCATAGGCACCAAGCATATCAACACGCTAGTTAATTGTAACTTTTGCTGACTGATAAGCAAGAAAAGATATCTAGCTGTATTCTCTGAAAGTGGGTAAAAGATCAAAACAAGCACAAAGAATTAACCTACAGCATGTTAAAAAAAACCCACCTTTTGACATTACTACTAAAGAGGCTCCATTTATGCCACCAGCAAGAGAACTAATATAATAGTTTTTCTCCCACTGCTCCATAATCCACTCCTGTAACACGCATTTGGAAGATTAGATAACTACATCTGAAGCTAAATAGCTGCACACCACATGAAGACTACATGGAACTTCTAATTACCTTGTGTAAGAAGAAAGGTGACAGCTCATAAACTTGGCTAGTGAAGTTCGTTCCAGCGTCCATGATAATAGCCCATAAGCTAGAACAGGATGCTACACAACTTATAGACAAACCATCCACAGACCCTTTCTCCACATGCTGTGCCAATCTTGTGTCTGCTACATTGTAATGATACCTAATAATGTCATGATAATAATATTAGGGAAAGTTGGGGTACAAAAGATGATTTTTTCTTTTGTATCAACTATCAAGTAATAATATTCATACTAATAAGGCGTAAAAAGTGCCTGCATCTCACAGCAGAACAAGGTTCTCTACAAAAGCCAACCAATCCTCTATACCTATCCAATCAACACTATGGATTGAATAGAAAAGGATCATCTCCTGATACCGTGGAGCATAGAAGAAGATAAAACAGATCTTCCAGAAGAATCTTTAGTGATTATGCCATCAGAAGACAAAGGACACTCCATGTATCCTTCTTAATAAAATAAGTACATGAGAATTGACTAAGATACCAAGTTTGGCGGATATTTGTTTCTCCGACTACCATATCTAGCCTCCAAAGAGTTCAAAATATATTACCAGCAGAAGCTTAAATTTCCTCTGCTCCCAAAGTCCAAGAAGTTGAACTTCTTGGAGTACCATTATTCCACAAAGGTAGGGGTAAGGTCTGCATATATCTTACCTCTCCAAACCCCACTTGTGGTATTACACTGGGTATATTGTTGTTGTTCATTCATATTAAATGTATCAGTTCTGTTTTTAAGATCCCACCCACCCACAAACCACATCCCCATTTAAGGTGAAGAATCCAGGATTAATGTTCACCACAGAAAAATACTTATTAACTGCCATAAAAGACAAATCACGTGAAATGATATACGTACCTCTGTTTCATCGGCTTTCTGGCATTATATATTGAAATCCATTGCGTCGCAGGAACACCGATTCGAATTTTCTTCTGAGGCTGCTCTTCTTCCTCATTTAAAGATAGTCTCCCCCGCTTTTGGCCAACTTGAATAGCCTATAATGATTACACCATGAGCCCACATATAGTAGTGACATAAAGCTTACATACTGTGACTCGTATAAAATTTAGAGTACTTACCTTTTGAGCACCATCTGTGTTGATCGGCCTTATAGCAGGATCAGCTCCAAGCAAGCTCCCAAATAGAGAGATTAACTTTGAATATTTTGGTTCTTCATCAAATTTCATGTTAATTACTGTATCAAGAAATTCTCTAAAAGGTGCAGGGCAGAAGCAACAAAGCATCTCTGGAGATGTTGCCATCTTTTTTTTGCAGACTAAAAATGATTTGTTATCACCCTGTAATCCAAAAGATATATTGTAACAAGAGACGTGGAGGTGGGGGGTTGAATGACTGAAACAAACTGTATGCAGTGTAAAGACTGGAAAGAAGCAGGTAAAGCAGAAACCTGATAGCCCTGCCATGGGAGCCTCCCTCGATGAAGAAAAATTAGTGTGTATGCAAGTGATTCCAAATCATCTCTTCTACTGGCAGTCCTTCCCAAGTGAGCATGTGCACTTGCATAGCGAACAGTCCCTCTGAAATTGATAGACAGAAGTTAGTATTGGGTAGATATATAAGAAAACTAAGGCAAAGGATAGCAGAACATCAACACACCTGAACGTGTCAGGACGCTGATCATATCCGACATGCTGCCCTTTTGAAGTGTCTTTCCACTTTGTGGCTGTAATTGGTAGATAAATAATTAGGAAAAGGGTTATCAAAATAACACACACAGAAACCTACACTAAGCTCTCTTACCCAGTCCCAAGTCAACTAGGAACAACTTCTTCTCTTGTGGTGTTGATGGCTGGCCAAGTAAAAAGTTTTCTGGCTTTACATCTCCGTGCACGTAACTGAGATCAAGAAAAACAGTCACTAGGAAGAATTCAAAAGAGAAGTACAATGACTTCAAAATAAAAGTAGTTCAAAATTCAGCAAATAAAAAGAACCAAACTGATTGCAAGGAAAAGAGTGAATCCATACCCTTTTGCATGCAGCTTTTCCAAAATCGACAATGACTCAACTGCAATACAAGCCACCATTTCTGCAGACATTCTGCATAAGTAGGATTTATGAGCAGACCTTATTCAACTGACACATCGATATATGGTAAACCAAAACTCAATAAGTTTGTCAAGGATCTTTTTGCTGTTCTTAGAAATAAACCCCAGAAAATCAGAATCTATATTATACGCAACTGTGAGCAGATCCTTATCACCAGTGTATGAGGCTGGATATCAAGGACCATTTTAACTTTGAAATTAGAATTACTACGTAGTTCATGTCAAATAATTGGTGACTTATTTGGACCATTTTTCGATTTGAGAATGTCATCCTTGTGCAGGTTGACTTATTGAATGATGGTATCTCTATTATTAATTTATCACAATGATCAAAAATAACTGAAAGAGTGGGGAAACAGCAGCCACTTCTGGAGGTCTGACAATTGAAAATGTCTTTATTCAATAAGTATGATTTATACTAGCATCAGCTACTTACGATTGCCCAGAGGAATTCCATACATCCCATAAGCTAGGGCCTAGCATGTCCATAACCTGCATACATGATAATAATAAGGTCAATATGCATAACTGTAAAGCACACTCATTTTACTATTATATACAACAGCATTCACTAGTCCAGAAAACATACAGACCAGAATCCGCTCATTGAAAAGAGGTCCTAATCATTAACAACCACTTTGCTTGTAACTCATTGGATCAAAAATATTTATCTCTCTTTAACTTTCTGAATATGTCTCAAAATTTTATCCCATTTCAAAAAATTATATCATTTTTCTATCAAACAATCTTCAACAGCAAGAAAACGGACATGATTCTAGCAGACTCTTTTTTTTTTGTTGATAAAAGTAACAGACTGTTTTTCCTAAACAATTAGGAGAATATGCTTGAAAAAGGTCCTTTTTTTTTCTTAAATTGAACAGAAAAGAGTGACGATATTTGTAAGACAAATGGACTAACAATTTGAAGTAAAATGGTAACTTTATTAGTAGTCGAGAAATCCACCAGGGCCAGTGGTTCATGATTTGAAACTCTGTGGATAATGGCTCACCCCTCCAATGTTCCCCACTTAAATAGGAGTAGTAGGCTTTCATTCGCAGCAAGGTTTGAACATGTGACGTGTTCCTAACCCACACATCACAAGTAATGTTCTTAACACTAGACCAAAGCCCGGCGGCTAATGTCAAAGACGATTTCTGAGATCCAGGGGAAGTGTAATAGCAAAACAAAATCAGTCCCCTCAAAAGACACTCATACCAAAAAGAAAGTAAGCAACTACCAAAACAGTTTCACTCATTCAATTGGAACAGGACCTGGCTAAATAAGTGAATAAAAAATAAAGACATCCATTGTACACTCAATTTTTTTATCCTCCATAATTACTATAATCAATGCAAATCTGTCTCAGTAAACATACCATCACATAATAGTCTCCTGCCCGTCCTTTATAATGCACTCTAGGCACTCCATGGCTGCCTCCAAGAGTACTTAACCAAAAAAAAAAAGGAACTTTCAGTCCTACAAATCTCATTTCAGTACAAGTGTACACAGTAACTTCAAAAGATATCAATCCTTACTTGTAAACTTGCCACTCATATGGAGGGCCATAGCTACAACCTTTGCTGTTTCGATGCTCAAATTTCAGTGCGACCTAGAGACATAACAGAAAGTCAATATGGTCTTCTTTTATCAGGTAAAATAAGATTTCATTAACAATTGCATCCAGAAGACGCTAAGACTTATAGACATATAAATTAGCCTTGCCGAGAAGGATAAGGGGAAAACAGTGACTAGATGATTCATATGCAACCACTTTACCTCCAAAGCCAATGGACCACTAGCACGTTCATTTCCACCGGTAAGACGGCGACCCAAAAACACCTGTCCAAAACCACCTTTACCTAACTTCCTTTCAACCTTATAAACTGGAGATCCTCCTACTTGCACCTGAAAACAAAATTCAAGCAGAAAGCAAAAAATGAGTAAAATTTCAACATTTAATACAAAGATTTGAAAAAAACTTAGAACACGACGACAGTAAAGCTCAATATCTAGCAATTAAATGTCACATGTATCATCAAGCTTTTTTCAGCTAAAACGGCTTGCAGTGATGATGAGAATCACATGGGAGGGGAATGGACAGTTGTCTATGGCTGGATCAAGCAATTTCCACCTACTAAATGGCAGGTATAACTGTGTAATTATATTCGATCTAGTAAGTACCTTGTATTAGAATTAAGAAATTCTAGAGCTCAGATGCTAGTATTCCCTATTTACTTCACATACCTACTACCAAATATATGATAATGGCTAAATATAGATAGCAATGCTAAAACATACACAAAACATGTATCTGAGTAGGACTAACGACATCGATGCAATCTCCAACAATCTCCTCAAGGTCAATATAGTACCAAATTTACTTCCTTTTACAAGAAATAGCCAGAATTTAACAAAGAAATACACATTTATTATGATTCAAAACACAAAATCCCTTTAAACACCTTGAACACCTAGCAAAACAACACATCACTTGCTTCAAACAAGAAAGACGCAACATCAAAATTATCTAAAGGAAGATGATAAAGTATAAGAACATCGTATAAATTTGCAAGCTTCACTAAAACCAGCCCCAACTAGCTTTTTTGGGATTCAGATGCAGAAATTGATGATCACCAACCTGATCAGGGAAGAGAAAGGTGCTAAATATAGATAACAATTCCAAAACATAAGCAAAACATGTATGTAAGTAAGACCAATGACATCAATACAATGGACAACAATCCACACAAGGTCAATATAGTACGAAATTTACTCTCTTTCTTTCCAGAAATAGCCCAAATTTAACCGAGAAATACACATTTATAATGATTCAAAAACACAAAATCCTACAACACCTAGCAAAACAACACATCACTTGCTTCAAACAAGAAAGACGCAACATCAAAATTATCTAAAGGAAGATGATAAAGTATAAGAACATCGTATAAATTTGCAAGCTTCACTAAAACCAGCCCCAACTAGCTTTTTTGGGATTCAGATGCAGAAATTGATGATCACCAACCTGATCAGGGAAGAGAAAGGTGCTAAATATAGATAACAATTCCAAAACATAAGCAAAACATGTATGTAAGTAAGACCAATGACATCAATACAATGGACAACAATCCACACAAGGTCAATATAGTACGAAATTTACTCTCTTTCTTTCCAGAAATAGCCCAAATTTAACCGAGAAATACACATTTATAATGATTCAAAAACACAAAATCCTACAACACCTAGCAAAACAACACATCACTTGCTTCAAACAACAAAGACACAACATCAAAATTTTCTAAAAAAAGATGATCATGTATAAGAAGCAAGCATATATAGATGTAAATATTTCATTAAAACTATCCCCAACTAGTTTTTTTTTTAAGATTCAGATGCAGAAATGGATGATCACCCACCTGATCAGGAAAAAGAGAAGTACTTTCATCTTCCTGTGCAGTCACTTTATTATTAGCACTCAACCCACCACTCTCATCACCCATCTTATGCTCTTCCTCAACTTCTTCTCCCTCTACTCTCTCGTTTTCGTTCTCCTTCACCTCAACCTTCGCTTCTTCTTCCTCTTCCTCTACTTCCACAAGCTTTGCTTCTGCTTCTGCTTCCGCTGCCTTAGCCTTAGCAGCACGAGTCTTTATATAACTCCTACCACCAACACCACCGCCACCAACCCTTTTCTTCGTTTCGGGTTTTGTTTCAACTACTGGAAGAGGAGCACGGCGCCGACATACCCCACTCCGCAACTCCGGCATTCTTTTTTACCCATATAAATTGAACAACAACAACAACCCGATTCCGATTGCAAATAGCACATCACTTATACTTTCATCATCATAATCAAAACCCTAATCATACAAAACAACCCCAAATCCGTTTCTACAACAAACTCAAACTCGATCGAATTTATGAAATCAATTTCAAAAACTGAAAAAAATCAACTTTTTGATGCTAGGGTTTGTTCAAATACTGTAAACGATCTGTAATCCGCGTGAATGTCGATGAAAAAGTAGTACTTTTAGAGAGAGAGAGGTGGGTATAAATTCTCTTTCTTCTTCTACTACCAATTTTTTTCTACTTATAGGTATTTTCTTGATAGTTTAGGGACTACATTTGGAGCTAAGGAGGAAATAAAGGGTCTATTGAGCAAATTTTTATGTTTTTTTTTATGATAAGAAGGAATGAGAATTGGGACAAGGAAAATCACAAGAAAGTTGGTGTTAGTTGAGCCTCCAAAGTTTACTATAAGACAATTTGGTCCTTTTTAATTGTTGTTAACATTTTAATCTAGTGTTTGAGATCGTGATTTTAAATTTTAATTTTTTTAAACATCAAAATGTAAAATTTAATATATAAGTTTATATTTTGCGCAAAAAGAGATTTAGCATTTTAAGTTTTGAAATAAAAAAAAGATGCATGTTTGACGTGAGAGATTGTTGATACAATGTGAAAAAGATTATATTAAAGAATAATCAGTTACTTTTATTGTTAATTATTGGATTTTTATAAAATTATGATATTTTAATTTTGTAATCAAAATATTTATTTATAAAAGGTACTCCTATATAGAGATATGTGATTTAACAATGCGGTGTCTTAAGATATTTAAAAAAATTGTTTATGAATTATGATTTACTTATTTTGTAAAATTGTATAAGAATTGGAGAAATATTGATAGTTTTTATAATTTTGTGGGTTTTTTTATGATTATGAAAAAAAATACAATTTAAAAAAATCTAATTACAAATCTAAATAAAATTTCAAGTTCATAAAAATTGATTTCTTGTTAGATATTCAAAATTGATTTTGGAATATGAACTAATTTAAAATCGTATCAAGTGAAATTCATTAAACGGAAAAATATTTTCTATTATTTTTATTTTTTAAGTTCTCTTAATTTGTATTTTGTTAAGTATTTGGTGTATTAGTTGTTAAATGATTATTTCGATGTTAAGTCTATCCTTCTCTAGTCTTTTCCTTTTTTTCGTTTTTCTATAATAGAACTCATATTCATGAGTTGCTTCAATCCATTTGATCAAATTATTGTTTGATGGTAACTTTTTTTATTTAATATTTGAATTTGAGTCTATTTAATTTAATTACATATTTTTATATGTGATGGTTCCTACAAGATAATGTTCTTTATAAATAAGTAATTAAATCTACGAAGCTATTCTCATCGTAGATGGAACATGATAATACTAGCATATCACCTAACATTTCTTTTAATTGTGTAAATTGAATTCGATATGTTGGGAGCAAACGGAATCAACACATCAACTTTGTAAAATTTTAATATATTGTAAAAGTAAGTTGATTTTAAAAGAAAATATTATTAATTTAATTTATTATGCAAACATTAATATACACTAGACAAGTCAAGTTTCGACGTGTCTATTATAAGGCAATTATAAATAAATTAAAAATTAAAAATAAAGACGTTATAAACTCTTAAAGTAATGGGCATGTCTTTTATTTACGTCAGAAAGATGTCGTGTAAAGAAACACTTACTCCAGTTGTCTTCTGTCGGTAATATTAATTATTTTCCTTTCATGTACTTCTTCGTAAATTTCAAAATAAGTGCTCCATCTCGTGCAATACTTTTGTTGTCTTGTCTTCTAATATTGCTTTTGATGATTGTTATGTCTACACGTTATCATGAAAACACATTTTATGTATCATGCACAATAATATGAGTAACTCAATTAACAATAATTTCAATTAGGTGTAAAAGCAAATATTAAGATTTATATTTAGATGTAAAAGTAAACATCCTAATAAAAGTTTCAAACTCAAATAGTTTTAAATTATGAAAGTTTAATGAATTAGTGTAACATCTTGTAAATTCTTCGCATGCGTGTAGATTTAGATATGGTGATTTCTAATTGCACACAAGTGTTGATGTCAATTTCCAAGTGTGGGAAGTATATTGGATGTGGATTAAGGTCGTAAGGAACCTTTTAGCACTGGGTTGAGTTCAAAGCTTCCATATTGATTAAGATTTTGCTTAAGATCATGTAAGGTTCAACTTCACACAAGCATGTCTCTTAGAATATGAAGAATTATATATTTCATTAACCATCAAATTAAAAATCTTGACTATTATTCCCAACTCCACTGACCGTTCGTAAATTCAAATTTGAAGTTAAAAGCTATGATCATTTTTAAGAGACACTCCTATCTGAAATTTCTAGTTTCATGTACTATGTGTCAAAGTACGTCTCGTGGTTTGATAGAACGATCCATACTTTGACCCATGAAATGATTTAGAGAGTCCCAAATCCACCTAGGCAACCACGAATTAGACCACGATTCGTGGTATCAAAGTACGAGTCGTACACTGACTCATCGTCACTATTTTCAGACATTTTTCAAACGTATTTTCAAGAGTATTTTAGACCCTATTATCCAATCCCACTATGTTTTGGCTTACAAAAATCATAAATATCATATTTTAAGTCAATTCTCTCATCTTTCTAGTCAAACACCTAGGATTTTGTTCGAGCAAGTCCATCAAGAGTGATGTGTGGATATTTGACAGCACATTTGATGCTTTTAACTACGAATAATTGTGAGTTCTGAAGCAATGCCAATATCTTTTGATAGTTTTTCTATTGTGTTAGACAAGAAATTAGTTGAGGCGAGAAAAAAAAAAGCAAAATGGAGCTAAGTATTTCTAAAGAAAAGCTTTGACGGACCGCTAGACCTGTGACGAGCCCTCAGATGAAATGTCACACCTCCAGGAATACTACAACTCTCTAAACTTGTGCGATGATGAAGGCTACACACCGCAGGACTTTGACAGGACGTCATATGCAATGTCATACTTATAGAATCTTAAACACTTTCTAGAGATAAGACGAGAGCCGAGGCGACGGACCGCCACACCTGTGACGGGTCGTCAAATGCGGCGTCAAACGAGACTCGAGATGTTTGCTTTCTATTTTTGAATTTTAAATTATTAGAACTATAAATTGTAACACCTCGGAAATTGGAAAGTCAAGTTGAAAAAGGCAAAGTGCAATTTTTGCGCTAAGGTAGTGGTCCACGAGACTAACCTATGGATCGCAGGAAGTCCTACAGTCCGTAGGAAGGCAATTGTAGACTTCGACACCAAGTTGAATTTTGAAACTTCAAGTTTCTAAAGTTTAACCTATGACTTGACAGAACGAGCCATGCAATTGGATGAGTCGTAGATGGCCTTCGTAGAAAGGATTTAGAGATTTGATTTTGGGCCTTAGGTCTACAAAATGTGCATATAAATTGAGACGGAGGAAGTATGTGTTAATTGACTTTTAGCCAAATTGCCGCGAAGACACTCGAACATCCTATTATAGACCCGTTTTCCTTCTTTTTTTGCACAGATTCAAATCAAAACCCTAATTTCAACAAATCTTCAATTTCCCCAAATTCAATTTCATATCTCACAAATCTGTGATTTTCTAGCGTTTTCTTCATCAAATCCATAAGCTTAATACTATCAGTAATGGGTGAATTGAACATGCAAGAGATGCCATTACCAGCTCTGTTCGAGCACGCTAAAAAAATCCATGATTTGGCTTCGGAATCGAGCGTTGATCAAGTACTACAATTTTATGTATTTCTGAGAAATTATGCTGAAAGATTTGATTTTTTTTTTTATTGTTGATTGAATTTGTGTTTGTTTTGGTTGTTGATTTTGTAGGGAATATCGAGGAAAGGTTGTGAGATTTTGAGAGTGTGTGAAGAAATGATTGGGAAATTAGGGTTGTTTTCGCTTAATGAGACTAAAGATGATATTAGCACAGCAAATCTCAAGTATATTCTGGTAAGTGTTAGTATTAGCACAAGTATTACTATGTGTTATTTCTTGTGCTTCGGGTTATTCTTTTTTTTTTTTGATTTGCACCGGGTGTCCGAGTCTCTTTGAGCCCCGACTAATCCCGGGGGTGCACAGGCCCTCGGCAAGGAGTTTCCCGCAAGTGCACCACGGTTAATTCAGGTTTTACCCAGTCCGATGGCCCTCAGAAATTGTTTGCACCCAGTGGGTTTCGAACTTGAGACCTTGAAAGGGAGCAAACCCCAAGGCTCAAGTCAATTGCCAGCAGGCTCAAGTCAATTTCTTGTGCTTCGGGTTATTTGGTTGTTATTGTTCCTTTTCTCTGAATGATATTTAATTCTTACCTTATTATTACTATGTCCTCTTTGATTCTGTATTTTCCTTTTCTATTGGATTTGTTATGCCGGTTACTTGCGCCGAGTGTCTTTAGGAAACAACCTCTCTATGTTCAGGAGGTAGGTGTAAGGTTTGCTACACTCTACCGTTCCCAAACTCCACTTGTGGGATTACACTACGTGGGTATGGTGTTGTTATTGTTGTAAGTTATGATAAGTACTTGCTAGTAATGTTAGTTTTGCATTTTTTCTAAACTTTTGATACTTAAGTAATAAGTACTACTCCATTTGTTCCAATTTGACATAATATAGTTTTAATGAACGCCAAATTCAATAAAGAAATGAACTACTTTTTAAATTTGTGGTCTTAAACACATCATAATGTTTGTGTTGGGTTGTATCAATTGCATAAGAGCCACCCACCACTGCCCTTCGTGGCCTGGATGGTGACACCGGTATTGTAGTGTGCCCGAGACTAGAGATGGTCTAGCGCACAACAGTTGAGGACGACGATACAAAGTGTGGTGGTCTGTTATGATCCTATTGTAAGGTTAAATGGAGAGCTGATGTGAAGCTTATATAACCTTGGGATCTCCCACCTAAATAGCTAGCTTTTGGGGTGTGATTTTCATAGGTTGTATCAGTCTGTGTCACAAAAAAACTTTTGTAACTTGTGTCAATATGCCATACCAATTATGTGGTTATAAAAGCTTCTCGTTAGGATAAAACAAGAAGTGTGAAGTCTTTTTTTTTTTCAAATTTAGAAGTGTCTCATTTTATTTTTTTAGAATGGACTAAAAAGTAAAATGTGTCACACATAAATTGGAACAAAAGGAGTAATAATAGAACTTCCTTAATGAAGCCTTGTTCTAGTGTTTATAAGTTAAATTAAGGTGACAATGTTGTTGAGAAGTGGCATATTCAAATCTCATATTTTGATAGTGCTAGCTGATGTTACCTTTTATCCAACGTTAGGATCTTGTCCTACATTTTTATCTGAACTTAATATTTCCATTATTCCAATTTGACAGTGTGTTTTTCTTTTTTTAAAAGACCCAAATATTGTCCACCTTCCAACAACAACATACCACAAGTGGGGTATGGGGAGGGTGGGGTGTACGCAAGCCTTACCCCCCTACATTGCTGAGGTAGAAAGTCTGTTTTTGGTTGACCCTCAGCTCAAATGTCCACCTTCCATAAATGGAAATATTGTAAACCTCCATAAAATAGTTATGCTGGACCAACCTTTTGCTATTCTTTTATACATGTATCAAGTCAAACGAAGATGTTTATGCTTTGAAATGGAGGAGTATAGAAATGGAGAATGCAACAGCAAATTTGCAGTATTTGTTTTGCAGTTTGGTGGAAAATGACTAGTTTCGGTAATAATTGACCTTTTTTATCAGCAGGAAAAGCTAGTGCTTTAACTTTTCTGGTAATTACATTTGGTTTTTGCCTAGACATATAATGTTTGTCAGGAAAATTAAATAAATAGCTAGCTCACTCAGCTGTGGTCATTCTTTGTTGAAGATATTCTAGGTTGCTGTTGTAGTATTTATCAACGTAATAGTCATTTCCCACTAAACTACACAATAAATACTGCCCAATCATCTGACTTGAATACTTGCTGTGGTCATTTCATGTTATCAGTTACTGTGAGAACGAGGATGATGGGTGGGTGCCTGGGGTGGAAACTATATGGAGTATGGACTAATCTAAAACTTTTCCGCAACTTCATTGCTGTCATAGAGGTTAAGAGACCTTGTAGCTCATCGCAGGTCTTTGGTTTAACACTTTTCAGAGGGTTGGCAGGCTGTCAGCTTAAGCATTTTGTCATGCTGGGGTTACTGTGATTTTCTTCCATAGCCATTCAAAAATACTTGACTGCCACATCTTTTTTTTTAAAATCAGTACTTCACTGCTACATCTTTCATCACCATCACCAAGAACAGTCTCATTCCATTTATTGCAATTTTCTTCCACAGCCAAAGAACATACTTCACCACACCCTCCTCATCACCATCACTAATCTCCTTTTTTTCATCCCTTTTTTCTCTCTACTAGCTGTTAGCGTCACATCCTCGATCACTTCCATTGCCTCTGTAAACAGCATCTCTTGTTTCCTCTTGTACTTGATATGCGTGCTACCATTGTCCATAAAAATTCTAGTAAACTTGTGATTGCAAGGGAATCAGCTTGGTGTTTCGGCACTACTCATAACCTGAATGGATTTCTCATTGGTCAGGGCTGGGAATTGATTCCATCAAGTTATTTTAGGGGGTAGTAGTTGCGTTTGCGTTTTCGTCCACTATTTTTGATGTAGGTCCATGCTATCATCAGTAGCATGAGCACCTATTATAATCCACTAATGTCAAGCTTGATGTTCTTGCTTTATCCATTTCTAGTTTTAGTTTGTTTTCACAATTGAATTAGAATTTCCTTGATCCTGTTTTGGTACTCACAACGGGTATTATATTTCATTATTTCAGGTCCCTTATTATCTAGCAGAGTTAACAGAAAAAATTGCAGAAGATGATAGGATAGAAGTACTCAAGGCGTCACAAGCTAAGCTAAAGGTAAAGACTATTACGGGCTTAAGCTATGTAATAGATTGTGTTTTAAGAGGGATAAACAAAACCTATTGGTTATTCATATCTTCTCATTTTTATTGGTCAATATTTCTAGGAGTTCATTTCATTTTGTGAGACAATGGAACTTGTTCCTGAAGACGAGATAGAGACATCTACCCAAGGTGGATCTAGTTCTTCTGTAGATCGTAGAGCTAAGAAGGTAGGCTGGACTTCATGGTTTAATTGTTGTGTACAACTTTTATATTTAACGCTTGGAATCTTATCGCCCTCAATCTTAGATTCCTTCAATTTTTAATGAGATTGTTACTAAGTACATTATGTTATTTTAGATTGCTCGTTTCAAACGTCAAAGAGCTGCCGAGTCAAAACTACTTGAATTAAAGGAGCGGAGAGAGCGTCGTGGACGATCGACTAAAGCAGCTGCATTGTCAAGTCCTGTGGAAACTGGAGAAGATGACATGTTTGATGATGACGGTGAAGAAGAAAGGGAGGTGAGTTAATTTCCCCAGTTGTGGCATGGGCATTAGCATAAACTTCTTTTTTTCCGTCTTTTTCTTTTTCTGGTGCTGCAACTTTTATGGCACTTAATTGGCTGTCATCCTTATCATTCGAGGAATTAGTCAAAAGATTTTATATGCTGGTCATTAAATAAATGAGCTAATATAAGTTATAAAAGAAATTAGCGATTCTGCTGACGATGCTGGCAAGCATGCAGTTGCTGCAATGTTCTTGTAGAGGTCCACAGTCAAGTTCACGACATTGGAGCTTACGTTCAGTGGATAGGCACTCACTATTTGTTTTTATTTGTCCACACGAAATGTTGACCGTCACCCTTTGAACCTATCATAAGGATTTGCACTGACATCAATGGCAAAGGAGCTTTCCATTTTGGATATGATTTTATTGGAAGAATCTCGATTTTGCTTATTAGATGCTATTTGATTTCTTGGATTGAACTATATGTTTCCTCTACGATATACATAGCCTGATTCAAATGCAAAATTTGCTATCGCTTCTTTCAAGTTATTTCCAATCTCAAGTTTTGGCTTCTATATCTCATTTTGAGTAAAGGTCTGATTCTTCAAAACCATTATACATTGCAGGCATGGCTTACAACTATTTCCCTGGCCCTTTGTAAGGTTTGCCAAGATCTCCTATACTCATTTGAGTTGAATCTTTATTTATTTCCTGTGCTTGGTACCTTATCTTCGTAGTTATCAAATCACTTCCCTGCAGGCCTTTGATTTGCTTGAAATGCTGAAGAAAGAGGAAGAAATACTATCTGCTGTCAGGGAGAAGCAGCTTCAGGTACTATTTAAACTCAGTTAGTTGATTTGGCTTCTTTTCTGTGCTAATTTGTCATTCGGTTCTGGTAGCCTTTGATTATGGTAATTGCTATTTGAACTTGTGCGTTCAATCTTTAATTCTCTCTCCCTTTAATGAGTTCATTTGAGCCAGTGATTTCCGCCCCAGTACAGAGGGGGTTGCTCTAGTCCTTCCCGCAAGACTACCTAAAAGATCAGCATTAAATTGCAATACCTCTCTTCTTCAACTCCCTGAACCTGTTACTCCATATCTTAAAGACAGCTTTTGTATCATTGCTCTCGAGGTTGTGCTTTTGCTTCAACACATAACTTTACTTCTTTTGTAGGATGGGGAGAAAGAATTTTCTCAGCTAATACTTGACGAACGCACCCAAAAAGCAGAATCTTGGCATCGTGATGCTGCTACACGAGCTCGCTATACAAAACCTGCAGCACCTATCACCTGTGCCACTTTTGCACAAGATGTCATAGAAGGGAGGGCCAAGGTTTCACAGGCGCATGACCATAAACACCAGCCTTTACTTTTTGGACCTGCAAGTCTTGTTGGTATGAACCCTACAACTGAACGGCAAAGGATAGCCGCCCAGGTCTTTCAGCCTCATTATAGGTACGCGTACACATAATCTCTTGAATTACAAAGTTGATATATTTACTCCATTTTAGATTTGTATGCCCCATAATAGGTCCCATTCTTCTACTCTTACCCGAAAGTCAATGACTATTCATAGCTATTACCTTGACACCAAAAAAGAGTTCGACCCAATGCATTATTTTTGTCCTAGTTGATCCTGATTCGACATTAGAAGTATATTGATTTCCCCCCAATAACCGAATACTTTAGCCTCAAAGAACTAGTTTTCTAATCTTCATTCATATGTTATAGTTTGCCAACGATGAGCATTGAAGAAGCTGGGCTAACGGAGATGAATATGATGAACGAATGGCAAGAAAGGAATGTTAAGCTCATGGAAGAAGCAACTTCTTCATGGTACAATGACGGTCCCAAGACGAGGCCAAATGAAGATGATGAAGAAGATGATAATGATGACGCCGCCCAAGAAAAGGCAAGAGCATGGGATGACTGGAAAGATGACAACCCTCGTGGCGCTGGCAACAAGAAGCTAACTCCTTGTGGTTAGAAGCAATTGCATCAGATTCTAAGAACTCCAATCAATAACCTTTTTTAGCACCTAATTTATAACTCAATTGACATGCTACACCAGTTTGCCATTCAGTTGGAAACCATTTTATTCTTGTTTCTATGTGTTGCAATTTTTGTGTAATGTCTAAGGTAAGGTAATGTATTATAAAGTGATTTTTATTTTAAAATTGGTAATGGCACTTTCTCTAGTAAAAGAGGTGAGTAGTACCACATTTTAAATATTGACCTTGTTTGAAAAAATTGCAAAAATAGACTACAATAACATACTCAGTGTAATGCTTTTATCAGGTTGCGTTGTCACAACTCTTGACGATCGCCATCAAATTGGGTATCGAATCTTGACGGAAGGAGGTAGAGCGTAGAGTATTTTCTTATTATGTACTTCTTTTCGGCTAAGTCTTTTTTCTTTTCTTTTCTGGCTAGCTCTAGCCCTAATAGAGGTCCTAGACTAGACTACAAGGGCTAGCGTCCAAGGATCTGTTAGATTGTTGATCTCACTTGAGCACTCGATGTCACAAATAGCAATAAGAAAGGGTAGGGTTAAGGATTACTCACGTCACGGGTCCAACGAGCTCAACTTTCACTGAAAAGAGAGGCTAGGTCTCAAGTTCATCAAATTGAGTATCAGATCTTGACAATTTTGATTAATTGTCGTAAACTTGTTGAGTCATGTCTTTGCTTTTTTGATTGATTTATATCGGTCTAAATCAACTTAAAGTGACTCTTAATTTGATATTGAACCTTCTAATAACAATTTCAATAATTTTAATGGTTAGATTTAATCTAATTTTTTTACGATAGGATTTGGTGTAACAAGAAACAATTACTATATCTTGAAAATATGGTAAGAAGAGGTATTTAATATCACTACTTATTAATTTGTTCCAATAAATCGTTTAAACTAATGTTTTAATTAAACACATTTATAGTAAATAATACTTCCTTAATTTACTTGCCAAGGAATTAGCAGATTGCATTCCTTAAATAAAACTCCCCTTGACTAGTGTATATTTTAATCGTATTGATATGCAAAAAATTATAATTAGTACTTTTTGTATAGTTTTTTAATATCTAAATTTTTTGTTTAAAATATCGAAAGTTTAAAATTTTGAAAAACTCATTTTTTAAAACAAATTATACTAGCTTTTGACACTATCAATTTAATATGATAAAAGTCATTCAGTCAAAAAAACACTTGGAGTATTATTTTCTTTTTGAAGAAAACATCTTAAAAATTTGATAAATCGATATTTAATGGCTATTATTTAAACTTTATTCACTCTTAAGTAATACAAGAAAATCAAATCGTCTTCTCTAATAATTTTTCCAACTTTTTAACATTAATATAAAAAAATGAATTTTACCACATTTTTTTTCTAAATCAAATACAAAATAATTATTTTTATGTCCTATTTTGTTTTTAAAAAAATTTCATACCCCACTAATCAATCACTAACGGGACGTGACGCTATAAAATCCAATCCACTTTCGAAAAAATGCCTTCAATTCCGGGTTCCCGCCTTAACCACGATTTTTTCAAAATTTTTACCCAACTCCCCAAAAAAAACTCTCCATATATATTTATTCTCCTCTTAATATCTCATGCTTTTCGTATTCCCCACCCTCTAACCCCTTACCCAGCAATGTCGAGCAAACGGAAAGTTTCTCCGGCGGAATTATCGGAGTCTTCTAAACGACATGCAGTAGAAGTAGTGGAAAGCGTGGATATAGCTGTGGATGAAGTAGTTGAAGGTTATCGGGACGATGATGAGTTTGTAGAGGATGAGGAAATTGTAGCCGATAGTTTGAACGGTGAATCGTTTGATCAGAAAGAGGTGAGAAGAGTTGTTGTGCAGGCTAATGAGGAGCAAGAGTGTGCGTTTTACGGCGAAACTGTGCCGGAGAGTGAAGCTAGGGAGAAATGGCCTCATCGATATATTATAAAGGTTTGCTTTACATTGCACTATACTGTTCTGTATTACTACCTACGTTTCACAAATAATGGTCCAGTTTAACTTGACACGAAGTTTTAAGAAAATAAAGATTTTTTTTGAATTTTGTGATTCTAAATTAAAGTTATGTCAAATGTACAAAATTGTCCTTTAATCTTGTGACCTTAAAACATGTTATATGTAAAGTTGAAATTAAAATATTACTAAAAAAAGAAAGATATCATTCTTTTTGAAATAGACTAAAAAGTAAAGGAGTTCATTCTTTTTGAAATGGAGATAATAATATATTTTTTTTTTGCCTAATTTTTTTTATGTGACATATTTTTCCTTGTGAATGAGCTTAAAGTGCAATTAACCTCTAAAACAATGCTTCAACACTTTGCCTTGCTTAATGTGCGCTTTGGTGTTGTTATCATATTTTTCCTTGTGAATGAGTATTTCTTGTATATGCTATGTTAAATCATTGATGTTTTACTTTATGGTTAAAACAATTATTTTTTTTGTCCTTATATTTGTTATTCATGTTTATAATTATTAATTTTGAACTTGAACTGTTCTGGATAATGAAATTAGGGAGAATTGGCCTCATCGATACATTATAAAGTTTTGCACTGCACAATATTGTATGACACTACTTTGCTTAATGTGTGATTTAGTGCTGTCATCGACATAGTTTTCCTTGTGAATGAGCATTTTTTGAAGAGGAAATACTAAATCATTGATATTTTGCTATGTTTTTGTTTGTATATTTGTTGTTCATGTTTATATATATACTAGGTAATTTACCTGCGCTTCGCGCGAACATAAATAATCTTTGAAACTTTTGAACAGCCTTTCCAATAATCGACTGTTATAAGAAAAAAAAAAATTTTAGTAGGTTTTAAGAACATTTCAACAGAAATTAAATGATTTGACATTATTACATATCTCAAGAATTTTAAATATATAAATGAATGATTAAAAATATCTTGATATCTAATCTATTTTTATCTTTTACATAATTTATCATAATATATGTTTGATGATATAATTTTCTTTTTAAAACTGAGTGATGTTTTATGTAGCGATTAAACATATATTTTTCTATTTTTGTACATGAAAAATATAGAACTGATAATTTTATGGTTAAAATAACTCTTTGTTAAAAACAAATTATATATAGTTTTCGATAATCAATATTAGTTATAAATAAGTTAAGACCGTTAAAAAATGTACACCACAACAACATAAATAATTTTTTTAGAGACAATTTACTTGTATGAGGACAAACGTTCATCACTTTTCGTTATTGTTACATTGTTACTCTAACAAAATTTATAAGAACGAGAAAAATAAATTTGAAACAACAGCAAAATAATATTGTTGATCCTTTTAAAAAATTCATTCTTCATTAAACTGCTGCTTTGAAGGCCCTTCTAGATGCTTCATCAATGCAACTTTATGATTTTTTCAGAAATATGTATGCATAGTTATTATATTATGAAAGTACAAGAAGATAAAAATGTTGGATTCTAGACTTATGTTAAAGAAATATTCTTGAACATTAAACAATTAAAAATGAGTTTAACCTAGATAACTCAAATGCTCAGCAATGACTTGGGACATGAAGGACAACAAATTTATGTTAATAGACATATGTTTTGTAGCTTAAGATATTACTTTTATTTAGAGCAGATTTTGTTTCATATTCTTCAAATTAAGCTTGCTGAAAATAGTCATAAACTCCACACCAAAAATATTTAGTAGAGCTGAATGAGAAGGAAAAAAGAAAAACATTAAAAGGACGAAAGCTTTGTCCAAGTGAGATCATATACATAGCAACCGAAAAATAATCAATACAATTTTAAGGAGACAACAAAACAGCTAGGAAAAACACTACATTAAAGGGAGTAAACTATGAGATATCCAATGATGATAACAAATCATTCTAACCAGAAAAGTTCTCATGTTTTAAAATAACATA
>NW_006239095.1:615067-618673 GCF_000226075.1 Solanum tuberosum | reverse complement strand
AAAATTGACTAACACTTCAATCAACTTTCAATCATTAAAGTAATCATAATATCCAGTGATAAAATTTAGTAAAAATAGATAACAACAACATAAAAAAACAAAAAAATATGGGCATATTAAGTTATTAACTCTCAGAGGATTTTCTAAAGAACACAAAATCTCATCCTTGTATGTGAAGAAATGACGTTGTTAATGAACAAGTTAGAGATTTGTTAAGTTTTTTTTTTATTGTACCTTCAATAATTCAGTAGAGAAAACTTGCTTGAATACTCAATTAACGTTGGTTATTTAATATGTACTAACAAATACTTATAACAATAATATTGTAGAAACATAAACAACAAAATTTAAAGCATGTACTCAAAAATAACAATTAATAATATAAGCATAAATTAATGATTGTACTCTGTAACAATGGAATGAAATAGAATGGAAAAAATCGAGCCCACTGAATGCACAGTGTTCCCTTAAGGAAATTATTCCCCCTTAGTACCCGAGATTTAAAGGAATAGATCCTCTCAGGAAAGAACGATTCTATTCGCCAGTGTATTGATACAAAAAATGGTGTTAGTGAGTCATTCAACAGGAGCAAAGTACACAATTATTCAGTTGAAGAAGAAGTTCAAAATTTTTGTTGTTTTAAAATGAGAGGAAATTCCTCTATTTATAGACAACAAAAGGTAGTGTAAACAAATGCTTATTGTGTCTTATTAGAAAGGTCACAACTTTTCATAAAAGTCGCCACTTTTCATAAAAGTCGCAACTCTTCATAAAAGTAGCAACTCTTCATAAAAGGGGAAGGCTAGTTTTGGAAATAAAATAAATTAAAAGGGAATCCTGGTTTGTGGTAGCGCCACGTAGGTGGGTCTAGAGTTCTCTTTTATATATATATATATATATATATATATATATGTATAAATTTGTATGTTTTTTCCATTTGTGCCTTTCCTCAATAAAATCCACTTTGCTTTTGTGCTTAAAGCTGCAAGTATTTTATAAACAATGTCATAGTATTTTTAAACAAAAGAGCTAAAATACACCTAAGAGAGCTGTTGTTATATTAATATGATATATTAGTGAAGTATGTTATTACAGTACTTATTTTGTAGAATTATAATAGACAATAGAGCAAAAATACACCCCCAGAGAGCTGTTATTAGTATTAATAGGAACATGTAAAATGAAATCTAGATACTCTTGAGTATTTTTGTTTTAATAAACAAATGCCTTGGATTTGAACTATAATTTATTATGTCATGATAGACCATGCTAAGATCAAGGAGCTAACAAAATAAAAAGGACTATTAGGTGAATTTAGAGGGGATATATTATATAAACCAATAAAATATACATACAAGATATCTTGTCTTAAAATATTAGGTGATTTCTTTCTATTTGTTGTAGCCTTGGTTTATAGAGTTACTTGATACATGTTGTTAGTGGGAGATGACGCATATCTTGTGAAATTAGTCGAAGTAGCATAAGCTGTCTGGATACCACAATTATAAATAAAAATATCTTGCCTTAAATGAGAAGTTGAGAGGGATCAATAACAAGAACTTTGGCATTCAAATACTTTCTCAATGCTTGTGGCATGACCTTTTTAAAAAAAATAAAATTGGGTTAGGAGTAGGAGATTACAAAGTGAGAATCCTCACCAACATTGCATGACCTCATTGAGTCAAGAAGTTGAGAACATAAACTATCAATTTGGAACAACTACACAATGGAGTAATAGTTGAATTTTGGTTTCTAATTTTTGGTCACATGCATAACATCTACAAACAATTTGTATGTCCTTTCTGCTAAGGTTGTCCTGGCTCAAACAAGTTTCATAGAGTGTTGTCCCGCTGAAAGCATTTGTCCTTTATTGGTATCTTTGTTTTCGAGAGCTTCCAAGAACAATGATTTCATTGTGAGCACACATTCATATGTGTAGCTTGCTTTTATAGATATTACTTTGTTTGTATTGCTTCACTTTAGTTTTTCAACTACATGTTCATTTACTATATGATTATCTAATCTAGCAAGTAGGCTAACTAGGTTGTCGTCATTCACCCAATTATGAACATATCCTCTAAACAACATGTTCTAGTTGTTGCTCTTTGTTTAGTGAGAGGATGGATTGAGTCTCAAGTATTTTAGAGAGGGTTAAAGTAATCATCCATTAGAGTTGAATTCCCTTTCCATTTATCCTTCTAGAATATGCTATGAAGTCCATTGCCTACTTAATTGTTTAGTGAGAAGATAATTTATTGTTTTTTGAACCTTTACAAATTGCATAACTAAATAAATAAGTTAATATTCTTCATTTTTGATTGAACATTTTAAATTAAGCTTGTAATGTTTGAAGATATTGAATATGTAAGTTTACTTGTACTTTTGTCATTAAAAGGCCCTTTTGAGGCATGCTTAAGTCTTGGAGATCAATGCAATATAAACTTGGTGTTTTGTTTGCTGGCTGACAAGCAATATGGTGCCTAACATTGTCTCTTTTCACCTATGGGTTCTTTCTAACATAAAATATAGTTAGCATATTGATATTCTTGGTCCCCATGGGCTGTTTTGTAATATTCTTGTTGTTGTTTTTGTTGTTATTTCATACTTATATTATATTTCATTATTTTGCCAATGAACAGGATAAGATGAATGTAAATGGTGCACCTATGAGCTTAAATTGGTAAGTTTGCACTATAGATTTTCTCCTCTCAATTAGCTTCATCTAGTTTATGTTGGTGCCATTTGATCTTTATGCTATATATTTTGTACTTTGTGCAGCCAAGATGATTCCAACCAATTAATTCAAGCCAAGTGCCATTTTGTACAAGCATTGATTGACAATGCCATTTATAAACTTGGGGATGATGCGTATGTAAAGGTGAATTCTACGGTGCTCAAGTATAGTTAGTCTTTCAGTTCTGAATTGACATCCCTTTAAAATATATTCCCTTTGTTTCATTTTGTTTATCTTACTTTCCTTTTTAGTCTGTTTGAAAAATTCTCTTTCCTTTTTTGACAACTTCTTAATTCTAGTTTTCCCTATGGCATGTTTAAGACCACATGATTAAAGTGTATTTTGATACATTTTACATATCTTTAGTATAGGACTACAAAATTTTAAAGTCTTTTTTAAACTTCGTCTCAAGTCAAAACTAGACAAAGGAAGAAATAATGTGTACTAGGTCCATCTTGTTCTTTCTCTTGGATTTTCTAGAATGTAATTAATTTTTCTTTACCATTTTGATAAATCTAATTTCTTGCAAAACAACTTTTCCTTCCGCAAGTAGTCCTTGAAAATAAAGAAGAATTATTTGATTATCTCTTAAACTCTTGGGATAGATTATGTATACATATAATACCTTAAAGTACCCTTCGGGGTGGCCCAGTGGTTTGAGCTTGGGACTTCCATGTTGGAGGTCTCAAGTTCGAAACCCCTTGCCAGCGAAAGCAAGGGGTTTGCCTTCTGGGTCGAGCTCGTCGCACCAGGTTTGCCTAGTGCGGTTTACCTCTCCTATGTGGTTTGCCAGCTATTGCATAGGAGCGGGGGTTTTACCCTGTGCGCACCCAAAGGGTAGCGGCTGCGGGTTTCCCTTGTCATCAAAAAAA
>NW_006239095.1:595017-614778 GCF_000226075.1 Solanum tuberosum | reverse complement strand
GACTTTCATGTTGGAGGTCTCAAGTTCGAAACCCCTTGCCAGCGAAAGCAAGGGGTTTGCCTTCTGGGTCGAGCTCGTCGCACCAGGTTTGCCTAGTGCGGTTTACCTCTCCTATGTGGTTTGCCAGCTATTGCATAGGAGCGGGGGTTTTACCCTGTGCGCACCCAAAGGGTAGCGGCTGCGGGTTTCCCTTGTCATAAAAAAAAATAAAAAAAAATAATACCTTAAAGTAGGAAACATCCAAAAGTACATGCATCAAATCTCCTTAACAATTCTTCCTAATTATAGGTATATGATCATTTGATGAATCCATATGATGATCTTGTTTTTTTCTTTTAATTGAATAGGCTGCAGATGGTGAAGATGATTACATATGCAAGATTGTTGAGTTTTTTCAAGGTGTTGATGATATGAAGTATTTTACTGCTCAGTGGTTTTACAGAGCCAAGGATACTGTAAGAAATACCTAACTTATGAAGGCTAGTTCTTCTCATCAACACTTTAAAAAAAATTGTCTCTAACCTTTGTTCTTTCATCAGGTAATTAAAGCTCATGACCAGTTTATCGACAACAAGCGTGTATTCTTATCAGATATTAAGGATGACAACCCTCTTGATTGCCTTGTAAAAAAAATCAAGATTGTTCCAATATCATCAAATGTATGTCGGTTTTTACTTAATGTTAGAGTTGGTTAGAGTTTCACATTGGTTAGAGAATGAATTGGTGGTTTGCTTATATGCTCTTAGCAATCATCTTCTCATGGCATTAGTCTAGATCTTTTCATGACCCCCATATTAAATTGCATGCTCTAGCTGGGCTTTAGGGGTGTTAGGGAGGGGTGTGTGTGTGTTAGAGGGGTCTGGAGTCGTACATTAGTTGAGGTTGAATTGATGGTTTGTTATAGGGTCTTGCGCAATTCTTCTCTCAGGAGCTATTTTTTGGGGATGAGTTAGCTCAAGTGCCATATTGTTACACTTGCTAAGAAGATACTTTGATTCTCTTGGCTTTAACAAGCAACACTAATGTGCGTTGGATATTATTTGTAGGTAAGCTTACAGTTTAAGGAAAGTTTGAGATCAGAATGTGACTATTACTATGACATGAAGTACCTTGTTCCATTCTCGTCATTTATTAGTTTACCATCAGGTAATTTTTTTCAAGTATATTTCTCATTAACATAGTAACTGAAGTCAATTATTTTCTTAAAATATGTTTGATTTGACAGTAAAATATTTTCTTCACAAATATCTCAACTCTTTTTGCCCCCCTGCAATCAATACTTACGACATTGTTATCAAATTTTAACATGTAACAATTTAACCAAACTTTCATTGCAGAACACTATTTAATTTGTTGACCCTATAATTAATCTATTATAAATAGCTTTTAGAAAATAATTGTTGTTGTAAGCATTTCCCTTTGTATTGAAGACATGAGATATTTCTTTGAATATATAGATTACAAAGACTGCTATTTTTGTAGATGTTTCAAGTCCTGATAGTGAATTAGATTCTACCATATCAAGCGACGCTGATGTTGTGGAAGTCGATGAACAGAAGCAAGAAAAGAAGCTCCTGGATCTCTATTCCGGTTGTGGTGGAATGTCCACTGGGTTGTGCTTGGGTGCTGATGTTTGCGGTGTTAAACTTGTCACTGTATGTCCTATTATCCAATATGGTTTTCTTGTCCTTTCTCCAATCTTTTGTTTGTTTTTGTTGAATTGTGTCTCCACTTCATAAAAAATTTAAACAATTAGAGATAATTCAGTTTTATTTACTTGGATGTGTAATCAATACACCCTTGCACATGTGCGGCTACTTTACTGATGGCCAAACTTGTGGTAAGACCAAGTGTTGAAGAGATTTAAGTGCATCACCGTTAAGTCTGTTACAGTTTGGTTATCATGTCAAATTGTGTGACTACTTCATCTAAAAGTCTAAGCTTTCATAAAAGGATACTTCTATTTATTTTACTTTCTTATCTTAGCACTTTTTATTTCTTGAATGCAGAAATGGACTGTTGATCTAAATCGATATGCTTGTGATAGTTTAAAAGTGAACCACCCAGAAACTGAGGTAATGATTGATGAGGCATTTTGATTATCTTTCTTCTTTTTATTCTTTAAATGAATAAATTGTGTTTGTGCAGGTAAGGAATGAATGTGCTGAAGATTTCTTATTGCTTTTGAAGGAGTGGGAGCAGCTTTGTGCATCCTGCTCCTTGTTGAAAAGCAATACCGTGGCACATCCTTTGCTGAAAGTAGGAGATAAGGATGTGGAAGATGACGATGATCGTGCAGATGATGACGGGGGATCTGATGACGATGATGAAGGTGAAATTTTTGAAGTGGAAGAGATCTTGGAAGTTTGTTATGGAGACCCAAAGGAAATAAAAAAGCCAGGCCTTTACTTTAAGGTATTTGTTCACCGTGTTTGGAAGTTTTTGCCTACTTTACTGCTAACTCTTAGGTATATATTATATAGGCTACTCCAGTGAACAATTCAAGACTTCGTAGATAAGTTATTGGGTTTTCTGGTTGTTCCTCATATCACTTACTGCGTATGACTAGGTATGCTGGAAGGGTTATGGCCCGGATGAAGACACTTGGGAGCCAATAGAAGGCTTAGAGTATGAATTTCAAACCAAGCAACATATTATGAGTCCATGTTTTTCATTAATACATTTATCTAATGATTGACATTTTTCTATAGTGGCTGTCAAAACAAAATAAAGGACTTTGTGACCAAGGGCTTTAAAGAAAGTGTTTTGCCATTACCTGTAAGTTTCCTCCTTTTGTCTAGATTTGGATCTCCACAATACGTATTTGCAATTCTTTGGTTTGAACTTTTTTATTGGTTATATACTAGGGGGAAGTAGACGTCATATGTGGGGGACCTCCTTGCCAGGGCATAAGTGGCTTTAATCGTTTTAGGAACTCAGCGAATCCATTACATGATCCGAAAAATAAACAACTTGAAGTATTCATGAGCATTGTGGAGTTCTTGAAGCCAAGGTTCGTGTTAATGGAAAATGTGGTGGACTTGCTGAGGTTTGCTCATGGTTACCTTGGAAGATATGCACTAAGCAGACTTGTTGGAATGAACTACCAAGCACGGATGGGAATGATGGTTGCTGGGGCATATGGACTTCCACAATTTCGTATGCGTGTCTTCATGTGGGGTGCTCTTCCTTCAGAGGTAAAGAAACAATTATGCTTAAATATTCCTTTTCTTGTTCTTCTATGTGCTCACTGCTCAACTTAAAATCTCTCCCTGTCTTGCAGAAATTGCCACAATATCCGTTGCCCACACATAATGTCATTGTGAGGGGTGGCATCCCCACAGAATTTGAGGTAGTCTACCGAATTCGTTAAAATACTGCATACTCTTCCATGTTGCTGTTGGCTGAATATGTTTTTGAATTTGAATACAGTTAAATGCAGTAGATTTCGAAGAGGGCCTGCAGGTCAAGCTAAAGAGAGAACTTCTTCTTGAGGATGCACTTTCTGATCTTCCTCCTGTATGTAATAAACATTAAAGTTGCTCGAAAGACAGACTACCAGTTAGTTAAACATATACTTAATATGGCTTTGTGTTCCTGTATTTACGGAAATAATTTTGAATTTTAGGTGGAAAATAATGAACCAAGGAACGAAATGCCATATACTGATGAGCCAAAATCTGACTTTCAGCGGTTCATAAGATCAAGGAGGGATGGTGAGTTTGTTTATGATTATTTAGTCTTGGAAATATGCATCTTGGTATTACCTGAAAATAATTCAGTATTTTACTAATTCATTATGATTGCATTTCAATATCATAGGTACGTTGGGTACTGTTTTGTATGATCATCGTCCCCTTCAGTTAAACGAAGATGACTATCAGCGTGTATCTCAAATTCCCAAACGAAAGGTATTACACCTGTTGTGACCTGCTATTTGTGGTAGAACATGAGTATATCTATGGGGTTGTTGATTCCTTCTTCAATAATTACAGGGTGCAAACTTCAGGGACTTGCCTGGGGTTCGTGTTCGTGCTGATAATGTTGTTGAATGGGATCCAGATGTGGAAAGAGTAAAACTTACATCAGGGAAGCCTTTGGTATGATTTGCTTTTTGTGCTACATGTCATTTTGATTGGTGTTTCTGTGTCTGCTTCTTATAGTTCTGCAACTTCACAGGTTCCTGACTATGCAATGACTTTTGTTCGTGGCACTTCACAAAAGTAATGATACGATGTTTTCCTAATTTTATTCTGCTTGCACTACTACCCTGATCCATCATAATGGTTCTTTTGTTGTCATTTGAAATTATACAGGCCATTTGGTCGTTTATGGTGGGATGAAATTGTTTCAACAGTTGTTACAAGAGCCGAGCCCCACAATCAGGTACCTTTGCCTTTGCAAGTTGTCTCAAAATACACCTTGTGCGTCTTCACTTGGTTTAGTCTGATACTCTTCGTTGCTTTTGAGCCCCTTTCAGGCTATATTACATCCAGTGCAGGACAGAGTGCTCACTATCCGTGAAAACGCAAGGCTGCAAGGTTTCCCTGATTACTACAAATTGACTGGACCAATAAAAGAAAGGTAACATCTGAATCAAAATAGTGACCACTTTATGTGTGCATTTGTATATGTTATTTGCTGATCCTTTCCATAAAAAAAAAACAATCAGTTTACTCTTATTTGCATTTCTTATAAGGTCTAACAACTGATCATGCCTGTTTTTTTTAATGGTTCGTAAAGTAGAATATAATCTTTGCCTATGTTGAATTCGCCAAAAGTAGTGTATTTTTGGTGAATTCAACACGGGGGTGGCATCAAAAGTGAGGAGTCCGTGCAACTATGAAACTTCTGCTGCATCAACATGTAGTTTTGACATTCTTGACAAATTCAATCTGAATATGTCATGAAGAGTGTAATTTGCAGAGATAGACATGTTTTCTCGTTATATATAGAACACGTAGCACTCTTTATTTTACAGGATCTGAGTTCATGTTTCGTGTTCTTAGGTACATACAAGTTGGAAATGCAGTTGCTGTACCAGTTGCCCGGGCTTTAGGGTATTCTTTAGCATTAGCATTGAAAGGATTGTCGTCGCGAGATCTACCATTACTGACATTGCCACCTAATTTTCCATGTCTAGAGGAACTGGTCTCCAATGAAGAATCTCTAGATAAGCTTTAATTATCTGAACATTAGATCAAGCTATTCACCTCCACTGATTATTTCCAATTTTAATCATTCTTTAGTTTACTTGAAGTAGTTTGTTGTAATGCAAGTTCTGCATTAACATTATATTTTGGTTAGTTGCTAATTTAGGCCTATGGAGAAGTTTGTGTATGCATACATTGGATTGACAGCTTAACTGTTTTTGGTGTAAATGATAACCATTGTAGTACAATGGTTAAATTTTGATTATTTATCTTATATGCAAAGCCTATTTCTTGCTTAATTAATTGTGCTCAATATTTTGTTTATGGCAAGTCTGTTTTCAAGTTTGAATATTATTAAGACTTTTAGCTGAAAGAAAACCAATGTGAATTACAATATAATATAACTTTATGGGCCGTTTGGTTGGATAAGGATAATAATCCTGAAATGTCTAATGGAATTGTTTTATTTTGCATACGGAAAAGGCTCAAAAATATCCCTAAACTATTGGAAATAGCTTAGATTTACTCTTAAACTATATTCCGGTTCAAAACTACTTTTCCTGTCAAAGTATTGGGTCACACTTACCTTTCTAGTTAACAGAAGTATGTTAAGAGCCATGTGGATGCCACATAAGCGCCAACCATTTCCCACTTCCACGTAGACTAATAAGATCCCTAATATCTAATTTTCCCCTCATTTCTCCATTTCCCTTAGAAATGATTTCACCCCACCCCTTTCCCCTCATTTTGCGGTTAGGGTAAGAAACGATTTCACAGATTTCTTCATTTCGCAGTTGGGTTTCGAAGTTGATTTTGCGATAAAATAAGAACAAAGATTTACTAACCTACAGCCGCGAAGATCTACTTCGAAACCCAGCCGCGAAATCAACTTCGAAACCCAGCCGCAATATGAAGAAATCTGTGAAATCGTTTCTTACCTTAGCCGTGAAACTGAGGGGAAATGGGTGAAATCGTATTGAGGGGAAAATTGGATATTAGTAATCTTATTAGTCTACATGGAAGTGGGAAATGTTAGGCGCTTATGTGGCGTCCATGTGGTGTCCACGTGACACTTAACATACTTCTGTTAACTAGAAGGGCAAGTGTGACCCAATACTTTGACGAAAATGGTAGTTTTGAGCCGAAATATAGTTTAAGGGTAAATCTGAGCTATTTCCGATAGTTTTGGGGTATTTTTGAGCCTTTTCCGTTCTGCATATGATATGAGCATTATTTAGTCATCCCACTAACCAAACCACCCCTATTTCATCTGAGACAGAGAGAACTAGAGAATTTTTGCAGACTCAAATCCAAGAAAAATGATCATTAATTTGCAGAAACATTTAGTGACATTACATTCATTCTGCTTGATAGCTAAAGCTCTCAATTAAGTACTATTTCATCCGCGTAACAAAGGAGTAACTTTTGGTCTAGTACAACAAGAAGTAGTAAGTGATGAGCAGAACTATCTCTTAACGCGCTTGTTGCTTTTTGCAGAACGATCACCTTTGTGGAATCCTCCGAAATCGTTGGTAGTGTCAGCAGTGTTCTGCTTCTTTAAACCTTTCCTACCACCAAATCCAAACTTGGAATCCTTGTATTCCCTGCTTTTCCTCTTTTTGTCGAACCCCTTCCCTTTACCTTTCCCACCAAATGTTGCCTTACCACCTGAACGATCTCCGGGAGATGCACCAGGCCTCTTCTTATTCGATCTCTGATAGGGTTTATCAGCATTTCCTCCGTTAAATGCCAAATCTAGACCACCAGCATCTTCTTTATCGAAGCCACTTTGCTGCCTTTGCTTCCTCCACTTTTTAACGGATTCAATCTCTTGCTTCTTCTGCTTAGTTCTTTCTTTCATCTTCTGTGCTTGTACATCCTTGGCAAGTTTCTTGTTATCTCTGGCCTTCCTCCTCTCCTCGGACTCCTCAATCCTCCTCTTCTCAGCCAAGAGTCGGCCCTTAACTTTCTCCATGTGAGTGTCAGACTTCACCATTTCTGCATAGTAATCAGAGGGCCTCAGAAATGGTTCACCGGTTGACTGAAAGTTGATGTACGCTTGGCGTATACCCTCCAACCCCTGCGTGTAAAACGAGTGCTCCCTCGCCAAATCATCGTTCACATCCACCTCTTCTTGCTCCTCCCTGTTGATGCTAAGCCTGTGAGTCCAATCCAAATCATCAGGCCAACTGATATCAGCTAGCCTTTCAAGTAAACCATCCCTGTTATATACAGCAGTTTTTGAAGGTTCAGCCAGCTTTACGACTTGCTGATCTCCTTCTTCATCTTCCGATTCCGACTCTGTCTCTGGATCAAAATCCTCATTCTCTAAGTTCATCATAGCAATTTCATCCGCAACCATCATACACAATCACACTTTCTGATAAAAAGAGTGAAAAACATAATATTAGAGTTACTGACTAACTAGCTCAAATTACAACCTCTAACAATACCGAATTGACATGAATCCCTCTGACATACATGGCTCCACCCCCACCCCCAACAACAACAACAACAACAAAATCCAATTTTTTTTTTTTGATAACCGAGAAATCTGTCTGCAACCCGTCCTTTGGATCAATCACAACATTCTAAACTTGGTGGATAATGGGCCCGCCTCTCTACCCTTCTCCACTTAAATATCGGGCTTCATTTTGCATGGTGTGGGGCTTGAACCTGCGACTTAAGCCACAAATCCTCCACCTTTTTGTGGTGATATGTAACAAAAACTAATCTTTTTAACAACCCCATATCTTTTTTTTGTTTATTATTAGATTTTTCACACCAAATTAGCACAGATTATTCTGTTTCAAGAAATCATCACAAAGCAAGCAAACAACAGTCAAATTAGCACTTAAAAACACCAAACAAAAAACAATAAAATATATATGTGATTTCAGTTTTGTAAATTACATCAATGGAAAACAATGGAGATTAACAGAGAGAGAACAAACTTACAAACAATTGGAAGAATTCGAAAAAGTTCAGAGATTTTTTTGGGACGAAGGGTTTAGAGTAGGGTTTTAGTATTAAATGATGGGCTGAAATTTATTGGGTTATAGTAAATGGGCTTGAAAGTTTTTTTTTTAAATATTTTTTTTTACTTTTGATTTAATATATAATTGAATTTTATATAAACATTTCATTTAAAAACTCATGAAAGTTGATGAAGCAACAAATTGTTGGTGGATTTGAGCTTGAAGTAGCTATTAAAATAGCACCAACATGGGTTGTGGTGCACTGGTGGAAGTGTTTCACCCATCAAAGGTCTCGGATTCAAACCCTGGATATGGAGAAAATCATGTTGGGAGTGTCACCCCGAATGAGCCCTGCAGTGCGCGATCAGAATTTAGTCAGGGGTCCAATGTGGTCTCTTGACACCGGGTGGAAAACAAAAAAAAAAGCTATTAAAATAACATAATTTATGATTTTTTTTGTAAAATAAAATAAAATATGTGTGATTTTATACAAAACGGGAGGCTACACTATTAGACCCACTAGATATTAAAATAGATATTCTTCTTATTTGAATCTAATATATGTATTCTGTATTAAATTATGTTTCTCATCACTCTTCATATGGTATAGAATCAGTGGCGAAGCCAGACATTTTATGAAGGGCGTGCAAATTTTTTAAAAGTAACCAATAAAATATTTAGTGAGTTTTGACTAATAAAAAATGATGAAGGGTGTGCAAAATTTTAAAAAGTAACTAACAAAATATTTAGTGAGTTTTGACTAATAAAAATGATGTTAAAAACTTAAAGGAACCAAGAATCCAACCTCCGACCTCAAGCCTTGAAGCTTCTAACGCGCTCTTTACCACTGAGCCAAGGGCTCTAATTATGTCAAGTGTGTGCAAACTTATGTACTATATATTAACAATTTCATTAATTTGACCTAGTATTATTTTCCGGCGAAGGGTGTTCACATGCACACCCATCACTAGCTGTAGCTCCACCCATGTATAGAATCAACTTTCAATTGGCTAAATCTAGTTTATCATATTTTAATGTATATATAATGTGTATTTAATGTATATATAATATGTATACAATACGTATGTAATATGCTTTTGTAAAATATTGGTGTTTAGATGTATATATTTGTTAGGTATTGTTAGAAATCTAATGTTATATATTGAAAACTAGAAACTCATGTTAGGACTAATAATATTCAATCTTAGATATATTATTTATTAATATTTTCCTTTATTGAAGTTCATATAAGGCCCAAGTAAGGCTCATTTACCCAAAATCATCTAGGGGTTGAAAACCGAACCAAAATCAATAACTCGAACCAAATCTTTTTATTAGTTTATTGATAATGAATTATTAATTTAGCGGTTTTGGTAATGGTCTGATTTAGTTTTAATATTGATTATTAGTTCTTAACTGTTTGAGATTTTTTCTTATTGGATTAAATTTTGTTTCATACTTTCATTTTTTATTGTCTCAAACTTTGGTTATTTTTCAATGTGCTAGTGTTTGCTTTAGAGCAAGATGCAATCTGTCAACTCATTTGCATGGTTTATATGGTTTGTCTCTTTGTTTCTAAGTGATTTTTTGTGTGTGTGCAATATCTTAACGGTTAAATCGATGATCAAATCGATAACAATCAATATTTGATAAATCAATAAATTAAAATTTTGATGGTTCCATAACGGGTTAGCATGTCTACAATGGATAACTGATAAGTCAAACCTTATTGATCGATACACCGCCTAGTCTGAAAGGATAAATGTAAGTTTACCTTAACCCTGTTTTTGAGATTGAGATATTATTTTCGATAAACCTTCGACTCAATGTTTTTAAACCATCATTTGAGTTTTGGAAAAAAACTACACAAATTGCTGTTATTATTTAAATTTGCCCACATACCTATTAGTAATCACTAAAATACCCGCAAGCTAAATAAAAGTCATTTAGTTATCTATGAAACCTACATGGTATATTCTGTATATTGACAGGGTATCATATAAGATTGATTTAGTATAAAATTAATAGGTTGTGTTGGTATCGTTGATCTTAGACTAAGCTCTTTATTTTAAAAAATATTAATAATGAATCAATCATTTATGATATTCTATCAATATATGATGTATATCATGTTGGTATCATATATAACTGAGCTACTTTTATAAGGAATGAACAAGTTTATATGATACCATTTTCAATATATGATATATATATACCATGTGAGTGTCTTTTGAAAGAAAGAATGAGCAAGTTATTTATCATATCATGCAATATATACCATGTGAGCATCATAGAGAATTGAATAATATTTTTTAAGGAATAAATTTATATTTTATAATATAATTTCAGAGTATAATATATATTGAGTTGGTATCATAGAAGATTGAGGTGTTTTTCTTGAAGGAATGAACTATCAGTCCTTTGTGATATATTGATATATAGTATATAATATATCATGTGGGTATCATAAAAGACTAACTTATATTTTCTTTTTATGAAATCAATTATTCTTCTATCAATTATATTTTTTAGAGTAAATTTTAGGTTTAGCAAACATAAAAATCATATTTGTAAGCTATATTTATAGTTTGTATAATTGCGCTCCATAACAAACTTTATGTTTGCTATGACTATTAATATGTATATTTGGTATACATATACAAAAGAATCAATTGTATAATTTGTGTTTGTATAAAGCGAGCAATTGTATAATCTGTGTTTGTATAAATCGAGAAAGACAGAAAGACAAAAGAAAACTGGGCATGGGAAGATCTGTATTTGTATAATTATAAGTGTATAGGACGAAAATATGTGTATTTGTATATACAATTTTTTCTTGCTTTATACAAACACAAACACAGACACAATTTATACATTTGTGTTTGTATAAAGTGAGAGGCGAGTGAGAGTGGCGAGCGAGAAATCCGGGGAGAGAGGCGAATGACAATTGTTTGCTACAAGTTATAATTAAATCAAACTGTGGTTATAATATTTAATTTGAATTCATAGTTTGCTATTTAATTTTTCTTTTTTTTATTGATACAGAAAAAGGAGCCAATAGGCATGTAGAAATAAACAATGGGAAAAAACATGAAATAAAGAAGAATAAAAATTAAAAAGGAGAAAAAAGTTAATGAAAATTACTAGAAATATAAAAATAAAAATAAAAAATAGATTATGCCGGAAAATAAAAGAGGAAAATTGTATTAATGAGTAGATTTGATTAAATAGACTTTTGTACGTAAAATGACAAATAAAATATTTGACTATCGTTTGAAACTTTGAATTTGTAGACGTGGTTTTATTATTTTTTTCTTGAAGAAAAAGCATTAATTACAATATTATCTCTTATGGTTGTAGGTTTGAAATTTTGTTTGGTGAAATTATGTAAAAAAAAAAAAAACTTTTTTTCCTTTTTTTTTTGTTTTTGCAAATAAGTCTTGAATAGTTGATTTATGTGATTAAAAAACATATTGTATCGTTAATTTTAGAAAAGTAAGTCATAAATTGTTGAAAAATAATATCAATGTCTATAATTGTATTATGATTTTACTCATTGAATATTAATCTAATAGCTTGTATATTACTCTAATTTGAAAATTTCAAAAAAGTCTATTAGTGTGACTTCATCTTATAATTTTGCATGTGCAATAATAAACTTTGAATAAGTAAATTACTTAGTTCAATTCACAATCTATTTTAATATGATGTAAATATTATTGGTTTAAGAAAAGTAAATAATTGTTGACGAGTAATATCGATATTGAAAAATGATTAATTAACACTCCCATTTAATAAATGTTAAACAAAATTGTCAAATACACAAGTTATTATTGTTGTAATTAGTATTTATGTTATATTTTGCTATTTATCAATTTTTCTTCAAAAAAATTAAATATTTTCTCATATTTTTTTTTCTTCCTAACTTCACCTTTTTTTTTTTTTTTGGCTTAATCTTGTGATTTTTTAATCACTGAAATTTATTTCTCAGTATTTGAATTTTAAATTTTTATCACAATATAAAAAATAAAGTGTAGGATGAAAAATTTAAACATATCATGTGAAACTAAAATTTTCAATGTGATATTATCTGTAATTAATGCTACAAAGACTTCAGAAAATCTTGAAATGATTTTTTTCTATATAATTAGCTAAACTGAAAAAACAAAAAACAAAAGGTAATTTCTTCAACTTCAAAAAATGTGGAAAAGAAAAGAAAAAGAAAAAATTTCTTCAATTGAGTTTATGTCAAAAAAGAGTTTAAATCAAATGTCAAATCTTTCAAGTTTTCTTCAATCAGTGACACCAATTGTTCCATCAAAACCTCTTTCAGAGGTAATTCATTATTTTTTTTTGGTTGAGTCTCATTTTAATAATTTCATTGCTTAAAATAATAATATTAATTGAACCCACTTTCGTTTAAATAAATTTGTTTCGATGAGTTTTCTTTGAAAATACTAAAATCAAGTTTGAATTTGCCCCTTTTCATATATGATATGTACAACGATATCATAATTTTTTTTTATATATATGAATTTTTATTTTTCATGATGAATTTGATACAAAATCAATTTTTATACTGTGTGTGGGGTGTGTGTGAAAGAGTGAGTGAGCAAACAAGCGAGTGTGTGTGAAAGATAGAGAGAGTGAGTGAGTGAGTGTGTGAAAGAGAGAGAAAGTAAATGATGTGTATGTGCGTTTGAGAGAGTGTTCTTTTTACATCAGACGGGATTGAAATGTCTCTGTCTAACTAAATACGTCTAGTTCTCCTTCTATTTGTTCTTTTATTATTTTCATTTATATTATATCTTTTACCATGTATATCTAATATATTTGTAATTTAGAAGGATACAACTGAAAATTTCAGACTTCGAGATATGTGGGATTGCTATGAAGAATGGAGTGCATATGGTGTTGGTGTTCCATTAACTTTGAATAATCAGTCTGTTATTCAATATTATACTCCTTACTTATCAGCTATCCAGATCTATACTGTCCAATCTCCAACAACACTTAGGTATATATTTAAATTTTATCGAGATTTCATCTATTACTTTCATAAAGTACATTTTTTTATGTTGAGATTTTATCGTAATAATTTTATGGTGATTTACTAATCCTAATTCTTGTTTAGTTTTTACACTAGATTTTGCTTGCTACTTTCATAAAGTACATTTTTTCAGAATTTATTGTAATATTTTTTATGGAGATTTAATAACTAATTACAATTTAGATTTTACCCTAGATTCCATATGTTACTTTCATTAAGTATTCTTCTTAGAATTTATCGTACTATTCTTATGACAATTTTAATAATACTAATTCATAACTAGATTTTATCCTAGATCTCATTTGCTACTTTCATAAATGTTTTTGTGAGAATTTATATAGAGCATAATTATCTTATCCACTAATATTTATTTTTTCAGTTCCTGCAAAATCATATCAAAAGAGAATAATTCAGAAATTTCAAGTGATAATAATAATTTATCAAATTTCAATACTGAGCCAATGGAATATTCAAAAAATCAACTTGGCTATCTCTATTTTGAATATTCTGATGTTTGTGCTTATACTTGGAGACACCCCTTAATAGATAAGGTATGCATACTCAATTTCTAATTTATTATAATTCTCATTTTAGTTTTATAATTTTTCACAATTAAAATTATATTTCATTAATTTATGCTTTATTTTTAATATATTATTAATTAATTTTGATGTTTTAGGTAGATAAATTATACCACAAAAACCCTGGAATTCTCAAACTAAACATTGTTGACTTGTCTCCAGCAAGTTGGATGGCTATTACTTGGTATATTTTTCTAATTTTTTTTTAATATTTTATACTATTTTAAAAGTAAATTTTGATAATAAATTAATCACTTAGAAATAAAATTTTTATTTATTTTCATGACAAAAATTTATTATGTTAAAAATGATGTTACAATTTTTTTTATGTCATTAAATAATAAAAAATCTCTCTCTTTTTTTTTAAAAAACAAAATCTTATTTAATTTTATTATTATAATTTTTAGGTCCCCAATTGGCTATATACCATTGATTGGGTTGAGAAAAAAAGCGCCAACATATTTCATTACCTATCATACAATTTCATCACTATTTCAAGGTATGTCTTTTAATTTTTTCTATTTTTTTAATATTAAAAAAATCAACCAAGACAATAGTGAAATTGGTAAAAATATTTCTATAGAAATTCTTTTTAATAATATCATAAAAGTATTGAGACAAGATCAATTTCATACAAAATATCACTTGTTTTTATAAAAGAGAAAATCACCTCACACATCTATTTAAGACTTAATATTACTAACCTTTAAATTTACTTTTTACGTATTATTATTATTACAGAGAACACAAACGATGAAACAAAAGAAGGTGTTTCAATGCTAAAGAAGAAAAATGGAGGAATTCCTATTCCACCTTTTGGGATAGCATCTTACAAGATGCAAAATGATGTTTGGATGAACAAAGCTCAAGCTAGTACTATATATGATGATCTTCATGGTGCTGCAAATTGTTGGTTAAATCAACTTAATTATTATCATCATGATTTCAATGTTTTCACCTCAAATGACAGAAATCTAGACTATATTTACTTATTTTGAACTTATGTTAAAAAATAAGACTTATGTTGTTGCTTTTAATTTGGGGTTGTAATAACTTAAACTTATGTACTAGTGGTTATGTTTTGAACTTGGTTAAATGAAAAAATCAGTAACTTGTATCATATGTGAGTTATTTTAATATTATTGCTTACAAAAATATTAGATTTTTTAGATTATATTTGTATGTGAAATTTTATAAATATTTTTCTGAACAACTAAAAAAACTGAATTTAGTAATGGATAAACAACAAAATCTATCGTTAATTCTATTTTGTATTGATCTAGCGATGGATTTCTGTTAGTTATGAGTGAAATTGTGACAAAGTTCATAGCTTATTTCAAAGTGTTAAGACTGATTAATTTCTTCTCATCATGATTTCAATGTTTTCACCGCAAATGCCAAAAAAAATAATCTAGACTATATTTACTTATTTTAAAAAATAAAACTCATGTTGTTGCTTCTAATTTGGGTTTGTATAACTTAAAACTATGTTTTAGTTGTGTTTTGAATTTGGTTAAATGATAAAATCAGTAATTTGTATCATATGTGAGTTATTTCAATAGTGCTTACAAAATATTAGAATTTTAGATTATACTGGTATGTGAAATTTTATAAATATTCTTTTGAACAACTAAAAAAATTGAATTTAGTGATGGATAAACAGTAAAATCTATCGCTAATTCTATTTTGAATTGATTTAGTGATGGATTTTTGTTAGTTATGAGCGAAACAACGATAAAGTTCATAGCTGATTTCATTGTGTTGAGATGGATTGATTTTTAATTATTTCATGATTAGGAAATTGATATGGTCGTTAGAAAAAAAATGAGATTACATTATCTAAAATAATTTATTTGTGCTTAAACTATCCCTAGTTATTATATTATAATTATATAATATATAAACGTGAGTGTAATTATGATTATTATTATTATCTTGTTTAATTTTTTGTTTAGATATGAAATTTGCTTACCAGAATTATATTTATCAAGTGATAGTTACTTGCTATATATTGGTTTGAATAAAAAGGAAAAAATAACAAAGAGAAGACTAGTGAGAAAAAAACATGAGAAGAAAAAGTGAAAATATTTTCTTATTCAATTGAATTCTTTTAAATAAGCGATTAAATCAAATGTCAAAATTTAAGAGTTCTTGTTTCATCAAAAGTTCTATCAATAATATAATTCATTTTAGAAATAAATATTTTTATTTTGAGTTCTCATTTCAATCATCTTATTCCTAAAATAAATAAAAAATGGTATCTCAATTCTAATCAATATAAGTTTGATACAAAGATTTACAAATCATTATAGTTCAAAAAGTAATTAAAAAAGATTAATATTATCAGTGCACAGAACATAAACTCTTGCTAATATATTATTAGAAGTTCAACCAAGCAGGTCAAATCTAATACAATCTTATTTTTTTTTTAAATAACAAGAATTGACTACAAGTGCTTATATATCACGATACATTTATATAATTTATCCAAAAACACAGTATTGAAAAAAATAACAACAAACTTGAAATTATACTCTTTAGGTTTAATCTGATAAGTACCTGAAAAATAAAATTATATTAGTAATTGATTAAATTGTATTGACAATATAACAAAACTAATTTATACTTTTAAATCCCATATAAAATATGGAAAAATTGAGTTGGATATTTTCTACTCCGGAAGTATCTTCACGTACTTTTCAATACTATGATAGTATGTTTGACCAAACAAGCTAAATATTGAGAATCACGTGAGGAACTTTCGAAGGAGAAAAAATCCAACTTAGAACAAATACTTTAGGAAAAAAAAAAAAGAAGAATATAAATGATTAATTTGAGTGAAAAAAATAAGAGGAAATGGTTGTATTTATAGGTATTTTGGTAGAGATTGTGGAAATGAATATTAATTATTTAGTAGAAGGAACTTAATACAAATTGCAGTTTTTGGTGAGAAACAATTACTTAATTAATTACCATTAACATATACTATTTAGAAAGATTATAATTTGGAGATATTAATCTAATATAGATTTTGAGAATAAGAGTTATTAATGTAAGTCAAGATTATTAAAATATCTTGTTTTCTTAAAGAAATATGATTAATTCAGCTTAAAACGTAATGAGACATATATTTTCTTAGTTTCTCCTCTGGTGTTCGATATCTATTTTAACACACAATTATATTTGAATTCGCGTTGCATAGGTTGACGTGACTCCATACCAACACATTTCCCTTTGTATAGTATATGACTAAGTGACTTCATTACTTCGACCTACTTTTTTGCTTATTGTAGCATAGGCCTTCGTCGAACTTTTGTTCCCTTCACCTATAGACGGCGGCTTGGTTTCGCTATCGCTAGATCATGACTTGGTATAGAGCCGTATAGTCATCGATTTTACCACCAGATTGTAGTAAAAGATCCTACGAGAGCATTTTTGTCTTCAGGCGTGGTATATGACTTCCATCTCACTCTTTCCTTTTTTCGATGCTACCTTTTTTTTTCTTCAAGGGATGGGGTTGGGGTGTATAATAACCTTTTTTTTAGGATGCCTGGGATCAACCCCATTCGGACGGAAACGTTTTCTACTAAATTTTTTTTTATAACTAGGGTTCAAACTCAAGATATCTGGGCTCTGATTAAGCAATACAATTGTAATTTGTAGATATAAATCGATAATGTACATAATTTTTATAATATTAGTGCAAATTAATTCATTAACTATTACTTAATTTTTACTACAATAAAGTTTAATAGTTAATCATGCAGATTAATAATTAAAACTAAACAACATTTTAGTTAACGTAAATTAAGATTAAAGGAAATAAGAAAGAGATTGCTTGGTTGATCATTTTTTTAAAAATAAATAAATATTGCCTTGCAAACAAAGAAAAAAAACCCAATATATTAGTACCACGTAGTATTTTTATTTTGTTTGGTAAAAAAACATAAATGCAAATAAAACTTAAAAGGTAGTGGAAAATATTCAAGCAAGTATGTCGATTTATCAGTGTACAGAACTTAAACTGAATAATAAAAAAAATGAAACTGATTTGGTTACACAATGTATATAACCAAGGCTGAATACTATAGTACCAGATACATATGTATAAATAATGAAAATATTAAATATAAATTATATAAAAATGACATTAAATCATGTTTATTTACGTCTATAAATATTAATATTATTTACGAAAAATTCTGCAATACGTCTACGATCACTTATATTGTTTTTTAAGTTCCTTCTCATGATATCACTTCCCTTTAATAGGGAAACTAACTTTATGAACAAACTTTATTGTCATAACTTGCCTAGAATGTTAAGGTTTCTTCAATAAAACAATAAAATTCTGACAACTTAGAAGTCCAGATAAGTAAACATAACATCTAGGTTGTTATTTTTAAAAATAAAAAATAAAAAAAATCTCCTACTATATATATATATATAGTAGAAACTAATGATTTTCTAGCACAAAGATAGAGGATGTTTATAATATATAAACTAACCCTTCATTTTCCATCTCTATTCAATCTCACAATAAGGGTTTTTGTAGTACAATATAACATTGTCGGTTCTTATTTCATTCCTCAAGACAGTCTTACTCACTTCTGAATTCTGTAGCAAGTTTTTCATTCACTACCTTTAGTTCAGATCGAATTAGAATGAAATAGATTCATTCAACAACTTTCACAACAATCGAACAGGAGATCCTTGCATTGTGCATGTGAATTAGAACAATCACAAGAAAACTAGCCTCACTTGTAATTAGAACCAATATAAGGGTTCTCGTATTACAAGAGAACGTTTTCAGTTTTTATTGCATTCATCAAGACAGTCTTGCTCGATTCTGAACTTTGCGGCAAGCAAGTTCAGTCACCACCCTCTGAGACAGATTCATTTAGTAACTTTCACAACAATCGAAATCTGACCTATCGTGCTTGTGTATTATTAAAGAAAGATGGCAAAGTTGGTGGGACATGTAGGAACAGGTCTTGGTTTCTTTCTAATAGGTATTTGGCACTTGTTTAACCATATTAAACTACATGTTTTGCACCCAAATGGCTACACTTCTTTACTATGGTTTCCAACACCAAAAATAAGACATTTTGAACTTTTCTTGATTATGTGTTTTACCTTAATTTTCTTATTAATGGAAATTTTTGGTAATCATAATCTACTAAATTTAGATGGAACAATCCCTTCTAACCATCTTCATTATCTTGAACATTCATGTATCTCTGTATCTTTATTTATTTATTCATTTTTCTCCATGTTAATTGACAAAATTACCCCTACAATCCATTCCCAAAATGGACTTACAAATTTTCTTGCATCAATTGCTTTTGGCCAAGAATTACTTCTATTTCATCTTCACTCAAGTGACCATATGGGGGTTGAAGGACAATACCATTGGCTTTTACAAATAGTAATTTTTGTGTGTTTAATCACTACCCTTTTGGGAATTCCATTTCCTAATAATTTCTTGAATAATTTTGTGAGATCTTATAGTATTATGTTTCAAGGACTTTGGCTTATGGTTATTGGTGTTATGCTTTGGACACCAAAATTTATACCAAAAGATTGTTTTATTAACTTGGAAGAAGGGTATCAAGTTGTTAGATGTCATGGACATAAATCACTTGAAAGAGCAAAATCATTAGTGAATATTGAATTTAGTTGGTATATTATTGGAACCACTTGTTTAGTGGTTTCTTTTTATTTGGTTTGTTACAAGATTTTCACAAAAAATATTAATGTTGAGTATCAATCCTTAAAAAATAATTTTGAGGATAATCAAGAAGTGGATTTTGTGGATGTTGAAGATCAAAAGAGAAGTGAATTGAAGAAGAAGTTTGTTGAAATGGGCAAAGTGTTTGCTACATAATTGACAAGATAATAATAATAATTATTATATGTATTATATAGGCAAGAAATGAAGAGTTCATTGTAAAAGCAAGGGATTGGAATGTACAAAAAGGGGGGGGGGGGGTGGGTGG
>NW_006239095.1:586212-594883 GCF_000226075.1 Solanum tuberosum | reverse complement strand
AAAAAAGGGGGGGGGGGGGTATGCTTGGTGGTTGATTGTATATTTGTTTTTAGTTATGAGTAGAAAATAATTTTAGGGTCTATCGAAAATAATTTTTCTGTCTCTACGAGATAGGAATAAGATCTATGCATACTCTATTGTACATATGTTATGCTACATTGTCATTGTTGTTGTATAGTAGGGGTGTATTGTATTTAATTTATGGCCTTTAATTAGGGAGAATGAGAAAAAATATGTATATATCTATGTTACACACAAAGTTTTTTTTTTTTTTTTAATATAAATGTATTATTTATTTATTTTTGTAATAGGTCTTGTGGTCTAGTTAACATTACATTATTTGACCGGATACAAAGTAATACGTAACTGATTTAAAAAAAAATTGTGTAACATTTGCGATCAATTATTAGTGTTGACAGATTGCAGATAGGCACGCACGTTACTTCCTCCGTTCACTTTTATTTGTCATGTTACGTTTTTCGAAAGTCAATTTGACTAATTTTTAAAGTTAAATTAGATTACATTAATTCGATATTTAAAACAAAAAAATTAGTTATTCAAAAACTATACGAAAAGTACTATAAATTGCATTTTTTTGCATATCAATATGATAAAAATACATCTTAAAATATTAGTCAAAGTTTTTATAATTTAACTCCAAAAAAGAAAACTGTACAATTCAAAGTAGACAGAGATAATAGTTATTAAATATAAGATGGTGTAAAAACACAAGGCATAGGAATGTACAAAAATGGGGGTGGGGTGGGGGTGTCCCTTCAAAATATAGTGCTATCTTAACTCATTAAATCACATGCATTACAACTCACCTACTCCACACATTATGAAAATTTCACTCCACTAGTCATATTATATGAAAAATAAAAAGAAGACATTGACACTATAATTTCTCAACTATAATGATTTCTTACCCAAACCTTTTTAAAAAATTTTACTTTGTGTTTCTCTTTGGAGTTCAATTAATTTAATTTGTGACGCTTAAAGTTTCGATAAAGTTTTTTTTTTTTACTTTTGTGTATATAATGAATGAAGTAGGTTTACATTTTTGAACGATTTTATTTTTAGAAATATATTTATAGTAACATGTCATTTTATTCAGATTCAATTTAAAACTCGAACCTTTATTAACCTAATAATGTACTTAACCAATGCGATATTAGGAAGTGCATTTCGTTTGTATTATGTCTACATGTATTTCTTATCACATTTTCATTTATACGTTGTAAAATGTTCCGACTAAGTAGTGTCATGAAGGGACACCACTTACTCACAACCTACAAACTAGCACATATGTTGGATATATGTAGCTCTGTTCATCAAAATTGAGACAGATAAAAAAAAGCACCAAATGTTGCCTTTACTAAAATTAACATAAGATAATAAGAACGACTAGTTGAATATTAATAGTGTAACACATAAACATCATATTGAACAATAGCATCCTTAGTTGTCACATTCAATGAGATAGTCCTTGCTTGAACATACCCTCTAGCAAATCGGAAAAGCCCACTACCGCCGATCACCGGCATCTCCCTGACCGTCTCGACGATCGAATTTCGACCGAGCACTGCCAACGAGCTACCGTTATATTTCCCTTCAATAAAATTAAAATTCATGATCATTAATAAACTCAATTCACTTAATGAAGACGAGCCATAAAACCCTTGTGCCCTTCCAATAATCTTGGAACTCAAATTTGGTCCTAGGGTTAGGGGATTATCTATCATGTTGACTATGCCGAAACCTGTTTTTGCGGTGTTTTTTGGTGGTGGTACGATTATAATTGATGTTGGTTTCGTGCCACTAAGGATATCATGAAAATAGAATCTGAAATGGCTAAGTTTTTCCCTTTTTGGACTCATGGACTCTTTATTTATAGATTTTCCGAACGAATTTTCATCTTTTTTTCCGATAATCGGAAAAACTACGAGAGATAGGAGAATGAAAATTGTACCAAAGAAGTGTAGGAGATTAGCCATTGAAGTGGAATTTTTTGATGATATGAAAAATATTGGAACAATCTATTTATAGATGGTCAAGTCACAACGTTCAATTATTTAAATATGGAAAAAAAATAAAGCAATGTTATAGTGGTTAAAGGGTCCACCAATCAATATAATTATGAATAGGAAAATAATTTTATGCTTTTACTATAAATTATAATGTGTGAAGTAAATAAGAAAATCGTGAAATAAGGTTATAAATTATATCATAAATTGGAATTTGATTTCTTTTTTAGTACGAAACTGAAATAGACGGGTAAAGTGAGAGAAATGACTTCTAGTAGGTGGAGTCTAGTCTCCCGAAGGACATAATAACACATCGTAATAGCTAAAAGCGGAAAACCTTGACTTATTTTTTTTCTATAAGCATGCCCCGATAAAAAAAAAAAAGGGTCCGTATGTGAAATCAACTCAACTATTACTTTGATGTTCTTTCGTTTTGTTTTTTTTTGGCTAAAAAGCTACATACAAAAGTTTACTCTACTTTCAACCTTTGGATACACAAAAAAAAAAAATTAATTTTTTTAGAGGAAACTAAAATAAAACAAAAAGTAGTATATTTCAAATCTACTAATTACTATCTTAATTAATCATTAATCACATGCATAATGTTCACCTACCCCACTTATTATGATAGTTTCACTCCACTAGTCTTATTATATGAAGAAAAAAAAAAGTGTGTTAGAAGCTAGGGTTTTTCAACTATATTGATTTTTTAATTAAAAAAAATCTTTTTCTCAATTAATTTTCACTATGAAATTAATACAATATGGTAAGATAGCACAATTTGGTCCAAATAATTTTTTACTCGTAAAACAGTCTAATCCAACATTTAAATAACCAGAGATCTCGGGTTCGAGCTCTGGGTATGGAGAAAATTCTGTTGGGAGCACCACTCTCGAATGGGCCCTGCAGAGCGTGATCTGGATTTAGTCGGAGCTCCAATGTGGGCTCCGAACACTAGGTGGGAAACCAAAAAAAAAAAAGGAAAAAAAAGATGGATTCTTACATAAATAACATATATTTAAAGATAATATAGAACGATTATGTGATTATACATAATTATACACATATTATATATAGATTAGATGTACATTAAATATTCAATGACTACATTTATTTATTTATTATAATTGTAATTATATTATATATATGAATCGTATATATATTTGTTTGTTTATTATTATAATAATATATATGTACAAGGTTTTCTTGCACCAAACTTTACGTTTCAAATGTCATAATGCGTCTCACACCTTGTCTACTATATGATGATAGACACTTGATGGCATACTGGGAGTTCTGCAAAAATCGATTTAACCGATAAATAAAATCGATAAAAATATTATTGGTTATTGGGTTAACAACTTTTAAATGATTTTGTAAATTCTTTTATTGGGTTATCAATTTGATTTTTGGTTTTATGATTTTTGTTAATGGTTAAATCGATAATTCGCTAAAATTATATTAAAATTACTATTTTACTCCTTATCATATATCTATGACTTTAACATTTTACCAATTCTATTTTCTAAATTTTAGTATTACTTTCGGTTATAGGGAACACAAACTAGAATCACTCAATCTCTTCTCGACATAAACTAGTATTACGTACCTTCTCTCGTCTCAATTTTATATTTGATTGTGACAAACAAAAATAGTTAATGTCGTTTTCTCAATTTATTGCGTGAATCTTTAGAAGGAATTTGAACAACTATATGTCTTAAACAAAGTGATCAATGTAGAACTTTGTGTTGGACTTCTACTTCTATTTTTATGAACGTGATGTATATATGATCATATGAGCATTTTCTTATCGGTTAAATCGAAAACCGATCCGTTAAGAACCAAAAACCGATTAACCAAAAATCGATAATAAATATCTTATTGGTTGATATAGATCTCTAGAAAGATTCTTGATGGCTCACACGAGTGAACACATTATTCTTCTCATCAAATGCATAATAGATTTGACGAACGCCCAAACATACTTCAAAAAAGCTTGTGCAACGCCCTCACAATTGAAAGAAGTATTTATCATTTGAAAGTTAAAAGACTCTTCTTCTGTTTTACGAATCCTACCGCTAAAAAAGTTGACAAAATAAAAATGAATCAGGTTAGGACTAACATAAGAGTCATTTGATAAAGATTTTATGGGTTATTTGTACAAAAGGAATACTTTTGTGCTAGTATTTAAATTTTCAACTTTTAAAAGGCCTAATTAGAAGAAAACTAAAATAAGTGTCCAATTTTTTGGGCTATTTGATTAGGACATTTGCAAAAATGTTCTATTTAAAATAAATAAGCCACAAAAAAAGATAAAATTCATCAAGTCACTTCTAAATGATTAGAATTCACAAATAAGCACTTTTTAGTCCTTGTAATTAAAAATTTATCAATGTCTCGAAGTTTCAAATTACATCATGGAGTTTAATATATAAAATTTGAAATTTCATGACAATGACTATTCTTTAAAAACACGGCTTAAAGTAGTTAATGCGTGATAATTTTACCTTTCTAAAATTGTATTCTCTATTAAAAGTGTAATTAATTTAGCCCATTGGACTAAAATGGATAGAATTTAAAGAATTATCTCCAAAAAGGCCATATGGTGCAAATAATCCAAGCAATTTCAATTTGATAAAGCCAATGTCAATATTAACAAGTTATTTAAAGAAAATAAATTTGTACATTAAAAATAAGATCTTAAACTACGTTATGGCAAATCACAATTAACTTTTTAACCACTATTAACTTTAGCAACAATATACATATATATATATATATATATATAGGTGAGAATATTAAGAAACTTAGAGACACAAAGTTGGCTATCTGTTAAAAGTATTTATTAGGTCATGTTAGTGTAAAATTCTAGAGAATTGTTGATGCTTCAATAATATACTACTAGTTATTAACAATTTCGAGTGTAGCCTGTGTAATCTTGCTCATATTCCGATCTTAAAGTTAGGATAAAGAAAGAAGAGCGTGGTAGGTGAATATCAGCACAAATTTTGGTCATTCATGATGAATCTTCGTAACAGAACCAACCTCAACGTGTTTGATATTTAAGGCACAATTATTATTTGTTAGTGCAATTAGATACAAAGTTAGTTATTATTAGGCTAGAAAACCAACACTCATAAAAAGGTATAAAGCAAATGAATGTTAGTGCAAAATTATGAGAATTCTTGATGTTTCAAGAATAGTAGTTAACAATTTCTAATTAATGCAATATTTTTTTCAAGAGAATTGGTGAGGTTTAGTAGAAAGTTCTTTAATTATCAATAAAATTAATTAAATGCATTACTATGACAATTGTCAAGAAAATATACCTAAAAGGTCATTTATTGAAAATTGGCTCGTCGAAATCTTTTCCAACAGAATATCTATCGAAAATTTTATATTTGTAGTTGACCTCAATAAAAAAAAATACATGTTTTTGATAAGTATATATATTAGATTATTTTATATAACAATAGTCAACTTATAATTGGACACTTTCATTTTTGTTCATCTTGGAATTAGCCATAATGTCTTAAATTACATTAATATAATTAATTAGCAAGAAGTTAACTCAGAATTGTTTGGAGTCAAAATGGAGGATAAATCTTGTTTAACAAGCAAATAAGACTTTTTTTTCTTTAATTAATCCTTTAGTCAAAGCAAAATAATTTTTTTCTTCTTCTTTTGGGGGATTCTTTGTTAACATTATCCATATATATTATTAGAGTTCTTGATAACTTTTCCATATCAAAATAAAAGAGAAAAGTTAAGAGTCCTATAAGGTCAAGCTCATAATTTATCGATTTATTTTCTAGGTTAAAATTTAAGGGGACAGAATCGTGAGACCCAAAAGTCTTGAAATGATTTGTAGATTATACTAATATTAGCGGTTTAGATTCAATTTTCAAATGATTAAATCTTTTGAAAAATTGAGTATAAATTCTCTTATTTAAAGTAAATGATCAAAAATACATTTAAACTATCATTTTTGTGAGTTTTATACCTCAATTACACTTTGTTCTCTTTATCTACCTCAATGAATAATTGAGATATAAAACTCATAAAACTATAATAATTTAAATGCTAAATGAGAACCAAAAGCCATCAGAAGATATGGCCCTTTTGACTATTAATTATGTTTGAAAATTAAATAGAATTTTAAAAAAATGCTTTTCCATATTTTTTTCCAGTGGTAAAAACAATTTTTTTTTGAAATTAAAATAGAGAAGTACAAGTTTGACCTTTTGAAATTATTTACATTGTGACCAAATTGACTTCCAATTATTCAACACACATAAATAAATGTATTAAAAATTCATCAAAAGTTTATAAATTTTGGTGATTTTGAGCAGATATACTTCTTGTTAAAATGGTGGTACATATATATCCACGACATTCAATAAATAATGCATATATACCTTCGTTGTCAAACAAATAGTGCATATATATCCTCGTCATCTAACAAATGGTGCATATTCACCCCTTTTTATTAACTAACACAGTTAAAAAATTTAAAACTAGTTTCATAATTCTAAAAATGCTACATGACTCAAAAAGTTACCTCAACTCTTTTTTTACCGCTCCAAACTAGACCTAACAAAAGAAAATTCAATTTCCTTTATTTACAGACTCCACCCAAACTTATTTTATGACTGAGTAGAAGAGGGAGATTGATTTTTTTTATTTGGTTCAAATCTAGAAGGGTTAAAAAATGTATATGCAAGATGATTTAAAAGGACAAATGATATTTTTGAAATTAAAAAATTAACTCTTAGATATTTTTTTAATTTAGTAAATATTAATTGTTAATGAAAATAATAAACACATATTATTTGTAAGACGATGGACGTATAAATGCATCATTTTTAATGAGGTGTATATCTGTTTTAATTAAATACAAAATAAGGGTTATTTGCCCTTTTTTCTTTAGATAAAAATGACATTTAAAAAGCAAAACACAATAATTAATATAAGACACATAAACTAGGTAATATGATGTAATTGATTAGATAACATTAATTATATTTAATTATGTAAAAGTATTTTTTTTCCATCATTAGTAAGAAGAAACACCAAAAGAGAGCCTCTATTACTTGGATTTTCTTATTTTAGACAAAATATTTGAGGTCACTGATGATCACATATAACTTTTACTTTTTAATCACCAACTTTATATATATATGTATATATTAAATCCTTCTTTATTAGTTATGGACAATTTAGGATATAATCATCACAATCAGAGGCAAAGCTAAAGGTGTAAAGGGTTCATCTAAGCACTTGTCATTGGAAATTAATTATAGTATGTATATAAAATTAAAATTAGTACTTAATCTTTTCAGTAAATATTGATCAGAATAATAATGATATCAAGGATGATGAACATACTCGATATCTCTTCCTAAATCCAATAACACATCTTTATAACAACAATGCTCTGTAACAATATCTTATTATAATAACTATATTTCATGTTAAATCAATTTTTCATTTTATATTGTATCATATGTTCCTTATAACAATATTATTTTGCTATAAAGTAGAAAAAAATCAAAATAAACTAGAGACGTTGTGAAAGAGACTAAAGGGCTATTTGATTGGAATACAAGTTATAATGAGATAAGTTATATATGATGAAATTATTTATATTGAGACTAGTTATCTGAGATTATTTCTTATTGACTGTTTGATTTGTTGTACTAAAAATAATATTCATGGCATACTTCCGAAAAATAAATTATTTATTTACAACTCTCTAACAAAAGTTTTGACTGCTCAACCCAACTTCTCCTACTTTTGTCTAATTGCATGCAATATCACAATTTTCACTTTTTATTATTTGCCTTGTCATATTAATAATTTTCTTTAAAAAAATATTTGCATGATCATAAAACATATCAATTAAACTTTTGTTAATAATTTTTAATTTATACTATTTATTAGCATGATCATGTAATATTGTCTTATTATTATACTACATTTTAAAATTGCTACGAATCGATATTTAATAATATAAGATATTGAAGTACAAGCAAAAGGTGCATTATTAATATATAGAGTTTGAAGGGTAATTTTGTCATTTAGTAAGTTTATCCCATAACAAATTATGATAGAATTATCATATCACCTAAGAGAAAGAATAACTTATTCCGATATTAATTATTAATCTCGAGATAAATTATCTTTGATTTGTCAACTAAACAACAAATTAATGATTCGATAAGTTTATACATATATTATCATCAATGGAATTTAATTTGTACTAATATAATAAGTTACTATCTTCTTTATCAAATTACCAATTAATACATATCAAAATACATACTTATATTTTCCTTATAATTGATTTGATTGTGTACATATATTTTTAGTTTTTATACTGTCAATGTGTACAACATAAATTGGATTAAAATAACCTATTATCTCTTCTAGAAATATAGCCACCAACTGCTAAAACCAGATAAGTTTTATTAGTCAATTCTTAATGCCAAATGTTAATTGTATTCTTATTTACTTAACCCACCAAAAAAAAAAAAATCTTAACCAAAGTCCAAAAAATTCAAACTTTTACTTAATTAATTAATTAATTAACCCCTTATAGAAGTCTCCAGAGACCTTCACAATTCTCTTAAACTTTATAACCC
>NW_006239095.1:570413-585203 GCF_000226075.1 Solanum tuberosum | reverse complement strand
CAACCCTACACAAACTCTTTATATAGCTCATTTTCTTTTCCCTCTCTTTTCCATCTCTATTTTTTCCAAAATCTAGAAGAAATAAAAGTGGTTATATTTTGCAATTTTTGCAAGACAAATTTCCATCTCTATATTTATTCAAGGGGTTATATTTGCAATTTTAGCTAAGCTAAGAATTTGCAAAAATGGGCACTTTAGTGGGACATGTAGCACCAGGATTTGGCTTTTTTTTAATTGGTATTTGGCATTTGATTAATCATATTAGATTACATGTTTTACATCCAAAATCATACACTTCTTTGCCTTGGTTCCCAACTTCAAGAATTAGGTACTTAGAACTTTTCTTGATTATGGGGAGTTGTTTGGCTTCAATTTCAATGGAACTTTTTATTGGTCCAAAAAAACACCAACCTTTAGATATTGATGGAACTATCCCTTCTAACCATCTACACAATTTTGAACATTCAAACATCTCCTTAACTTTCTTTGTGTATGCACTTTTCACCATAATCTTTGACAAAGTTACACTTCAACCCCAAACAAAACATGGGATGACACAATTACTTGGAGCTATTGCTTTTAGTCAACAACTTTTGCTTTTCCATCTTCACTCTAGTGACCATATGGGAGTTGAAGGACAATACCATTGGCTTTTACAAATAGCCATTTTTGTGTGTTTAGCCACTACCCTTTTGGGAATTCAATTTCCTAAGAGTTTCTTGAATAGTTTTGTGAGGTCTTATAGCATTATGTTCCAAGGGATTTGGCTTATGGTTATGGGGTTTATGCTTTGGACACCAAAATTCATCCCAAAAGGTTGTTTTATCAACTTTGAAGAAGGTCATAAAGTGGTTAGATGTGAAAATGATGAAGCACTTGAAAGGGCAAAAGCTTTAGTGAATATACAATTTAGTTGGTATATAGTTGGGATCACAATATTTTGTGTCACCCTTTACTTGATTTTAATTAAGATTTTCCAAGAGAAAATTGAGTACCAATCTTTAAATAGCAATTTTGAGGAAATAGAAGATGATTTGGAGGATGTTGAGGCTCAAAAGAGTAGCAAAAATGGTGTTGAATCAAATAGGTTTCTTGAAACAGGAAAATTATTCGTGTCTACATCAAGTATGGAAAGATGAAAATGAGAGAAACGATAATTGATAACACTATTAAAGATGGAAATTTCTTGATGGACTTCTAATTGAGAAAATCATTGAAATTTGATTCATGATAACATTTTCATCGAGTTTCTAATATATCGATTCTGTCAGTAATTTCTATTTTTTAGTGAGGAGAAAGGTATTTGTACAAAAATAAAGATTTGGTTAGGTAAGGGTGTTTGTTAATTTATTTGTTTTATTGTTTTTGTTTTAATTAATTAATGCCACAATAAGATAATTGTTGGCTTTGTGAAATAAAAAAAGAACCAAAAAAAAAAGAGGGAATTTGGTTCAATATTTGTGTGGTTTGTATTGGTAGCTTGTCAAAGGGGGCATAATTATAGGTGTTAAGAAAAAATTAGTATAGTTAGGGAAGTTGTATAATTTGTAATTAGAGGTTTCTTATTTAGTTTATTTATTATGGAAATCATGTACCCATTATATTCGAATTTTCAGTTACACACTTTTATTTTGTGAAAGTTTTATTATTTTGCAGAATTATTAGTATTGTGGAATGAGGATGAATGATAGTGAAGGAAATCAAGAATAGAATAAGTATTTTTATTTTATTTTTCAAACTAGGAATTATGATATTGAATTCGAGTTCTTTATTATAAGTGAATGAATCATATCTATCCTATCAATGGAATAAGGGTGAACGAAGCCTATCAGAATTAATAGATTGAATGACTTGGGTATATTTATTGACGTTTTTTTGTTTCTCACTCCATGTATGGTATCCGCTTTGGTCTGAATTAAAATGTCACGTGAAAATTCATTAAATTAAAAAAGCTAATGGTAAAACACACACTAAACTATTATATCTTTTAAATTTCATACCTTACCTATCCATTGTTTATTTATGTATCAAAATTATCACCTTTCTTACCTCAACTACTACTTTCTTTGTATTAGAACATACCTCGATACTGAATTGATCTACACATGTCGAATACAAATATATAATCAACTCAACATCGAGGTGTATTTTAATACAAAAAATAATAAGTTAAATAAATAGGTAGATAAAATAATGAATAGTTAAGATAAAAAAATCGCAAAAAAAATAATGCTTAATTTAGAAGGTTTTTAACCATAATTAATAGTCTGATTCTGTTGAATTTTTCTTAAAAATGTGTGGCCAAGATTTATTTCTCAATTAATGGAAAGAACCTAGAAGAAGTTAGTCCATGTTGTAAGTTTTTACGTGTCTTTTCTATTTTTCGTTTAGAATATTTGATATTTTTCGGGGGCTAACTAAAGATTAATTTAGATTTATATTCAAAAGTATATTTTTTATAAACAACAACTTTTAAAATGAGACTCCTGATTAAGCAAAAATAAGTTATCATAAAGTAATAAGTATTCTTTCATCCTCAATCATAGATTTTTTGAATTTGAGTCTTAAACGTGAAATTAGTTTTAGGAAAAGATAACTCCTTAAAATAAACTTTTCAGCATCAATTCGATTAATCGACCCCAAAATAAATACCAAACTCGAGATTTTCTAGAAAAACAAGTTATTTTAAATTTACACAAATCAAGTAATGAATTCAAAGAACTTTTGACTTTTGATAATTCTATCCCTAGAGGTAACTTCCAACAATCTCTTTCAACATTATTTAAAGTAAGTATTAAATATTGTTAATTTTTTATATCCTTGCTCAATATTAGAAATGATAAAAAAAAATCTAATTAAAGATATAGGAAATTTGAGGGGATATAAATGGTAATCTAATTAAAAAAAAATCATCATGATTAAATACTATTAAATATCTTTTTTAATATGTCAAAATCTTAAACTACATTTAAAAAAAGTATTAATGGAAAAGTTTTTCAAAACAAAATAGCTTTCAGCCTTACAGCTCAGATCCTACTCGTGAAATATTCCAAATTAGGAAAAAAAATTAAAAATTTAGGCCCAATAACTCTATATTTTTCAAAAAAAGCCCAAAATCAAATCTTTTATGGCCCAAAAAATCCCCAAATATTACAAAAGTTTTCTTAAATTTTTTAGCTTTCTCTCTCATCGACACACACAGACAACACAATTTCTCCATTTTCAGTGAACTTCTCCTCTTCAAATCCCCCACCCCCTTAAACAACCCCACCCCACTTCTCCCCTTTCTGGGTTTTGTTCTCTTAATTGAGTTTTACCATTTTTTTGGGTTTTTTCTCGAATTTTTTTACTTTGATTTCAAGAATTTAGAGAATTTTGAAGTTTTTTTTTTTGGAATTGTGTTGATGAAATTCGTATCAAAGATATAAAATGGAGAACTCTGCTGCTGCATCTGATGAGCCTCAGAAGAAGCGTCCTCATCTCAACTCTGTGTTTTCCTCACCCACCATGGCTCGCCATTCGAAAACTTTTTCAGATAACAAAGATGTAAGATTAGTTTCTTTAATGCCTCTCAATTTGCCCCAATTTTTTTATGTGTAATTGAAGTTATTTTTTGTACTTATGTGTTTTAGGGTTTAATAGTTGAAAGAAGAAATGACCCTTTTTATGTACTGCTCTATCTATTTTAGCATATAAGGAATAATTTTTATTTGTTTTTTTATTTAGTTTGTTGATATTTAGCTTTAATTTTGATGTAAAGGGCTTGTTGATCTGACTGGCTTTCAGTTTTATGGCTGAATTGGAGTGTGGTGAATTATGCTATGAAAAGGGAAGTTTGTGTTTTTTTTGTCATAAAACCTAAAATTAGGGGTTTATGAGCTATAAAGGTGTGATCTTGAGGAAAGATTGTTCAAGGTGATGCTTTTGTTATTTTTGTTGCATGGATGATCAGTTGGGTACTATTTGCTGTAGAGGGCAAGTGATGAAAAGCACATGTCAAGGTCGTAACTTCAATAGAGTTGGAAGGTGTGATCTTTTCCCATCTCCGTTAGCCTTGGTGGGTAGAGTTGCCTAGTACAGGTCTTGGTGACATGATGCATGTATTCACTGGAATAGCGCAAGCTGGTCATTACTGGAAGAGAGAGAGAAAAAAACTTTTCTTTTGAAAGTTTGGGGTAAGGGAAGGGGAAATGAGGAGGGGATTACAAGTTGGGGAATCGAAACCCTCACTGACAAGATGGGATTTCAAGTAGACAACTAACTGAGCTACTTAGAGGGTGTTTAGATTGACTTCTTGAAATAGCTTATAAGCTAAAAGTCATAAGTTGAGAATATCTATCTTTTGGCTTTTAGCTTATTTTTATACCTTTTTGGCCGAAAAGTAAGTGCTTAAAAAACTTTTTATCTTTTTCAAACACTAGAAGAAGTAGAGCTTAAAAGTCAATAACACTTTAAATAAGTCAATCAAAACACCCTCTAAGATTCCCCGAGAGAGAAAAACCCATCCCTGATATACCTTTTTTTTTCTTATAAAAGAAATCCTTTTTGAGCGGTTGTGGTTGTGCTTTCCAATATGCCTTTAAATGTTTAGGCATGTTATTAATATCAGATGGTATGGTCATACTATTTATTCCCCTCACCATTTATATAAATCTATTGCTAATACTCTAGCACCACAAAGTGAATTTCTGTTAAAAGATTTATGAAATGTATCACTTTATTTTATGGTAAGAAGTTTCGATGAATTAGATACAACTGAAGTCTTAGGTTAATCTGTTAATGTGGTGGGGTGAATACGGAGTAATAGCTAATAAAGGATCTTTTTTTTTTTTTTGAAACTGGTAACTTACTAATAAAGGATCTTACATGCTGTTTAATTTTACATACTTCTTTTTTGTAAGATGCAAATATTTTTAATCTTATGCGGATTCACTTTTAGACTATTTCATGCCATCATTTACTAGTTGCTTAATACGGCAATAGGTTCAAATTGCCAAAAAAGAATTTGCATTGTTCTACCTACTTTTTTTTTTAATAATTTGTTTATTTATTGAAGTAAATAGATTCTTTGATGGTGTCAAGCAGATGCAAAAGGTACAAAGTGATTGAGTTTGCCTTTTCTACTGTCTTAAAGAAAGAGCATGTAAAGAACTTCAAGTAAAGATGGGTGTTGTTGATGGAAGTTGATCTTCTTATGTTGCTTCTTCCTCTCGTGGCATGTTCTTCCTTGTCCTTTTTTCTCTCAAACTTACTGTCCTCAAGTTTCTTGTCTCAAAACGTGAATCACCTCTAGATATGTTTGACAATTACCAGTCTGGTCTGAAACACAGTGTGCAGTTTCTGAAACTGATTTAGCGGCGCCAGAATCCGGTATGGATCCCACACCCACAATCACCCCATGTTGTGTCGATAGGGGTGCGACACCGTAAGTTAAGAGTCCGAGCAACTTAGCTAATAAGTCTAGTGTGAAACATCTATAATAAAATTTCTAAGGCGCTTTCTAGTAGACTAAAAAAATGTTGGACAAGGCTATGGCTACCTCTTCGAATGCATTTGTGGAAGGAATGGGAGTGGCAAACAAAGTGGTCGACTTTGGAAGTGTTAAAGAAATGGACCTTGAGCCTAACTCAACCTCAAAAGTTAGCTCAAGAGGTGAGGACAACTCAAGCTATATTAAAGAGACCACCCATTCCTTAAAAGATTGATGTGGGACTTTTCACACCCTTCTCCATGCTCAAGGCTGAATATCTGAAGCGTGTGCAATTTAATATGGGGCCAAGCATCGAAAAATGAGAAGTGGGATGGGTCATGCTCTTATACCATATTAAAGAAATGGACTTGGGCGAAACTTACCCTCAAAAGATAGCTCAAGAGGTGAGGATTTCTCGAACCATACTAAAGAGACCACCCATCCCTAAAAGTTTGACGTGGGACTCTTCACAGGAAGGAAGGGGGGAGAGCTGAAGTTCTTGTGCAAATTGGACATTGAGAAGGCCGTTGATTATGTAAATAGGGAGTATAATATTGAAGATTAGATTTAGGAATAGGTGGTGGAAGTGGATTAAGTTCTGGATATCAATGGTCAGATTCTCACTCCTAATGAATGGCAGCTCGTGTGAATTTTTATGTAGCTGGGGATGTTTGGCACAAGGGTTACTGTTATTTCCCATGCTACCTATTCTTTTGTGTTAACATATGTAGGTAACTAAGTACGACGTCCATGTTAATAAATAATTTTTTTGATTGGCATAGTTATCTAGAAGGTCGGTAGAGGAGGAAAGTGGACAACTGTCCACATAGGAGAAAGGATTATAGTTTTTTTGGTTGTAACGAGTTTGAGGTTGAGCATACTTTAGATATGAAATTTTCCTCCCAAAGTTTATGTTGAATTTTAACTCGGGAAATCTGTGGATGGGTTGGTTTTGATTTTTTTTTAATAACCGTTGTGTCCGGGTCAATTTGCGTGCACCTCAATAATTCCACTTAATACCCGCTATCTCTCACTAGCAATAGGTATTAGGTAACTCTATCCACCAAGGCTAGAACAGATGGGAAGAAATCTCCTAGTGTTTTGTCTCTGTTGAGATTTGAACCTAAGACGTCATGATGCTCAACCCACTTCACTGACCACTGGGCCACACCTTTGGGTGCAGGTTGATTTTGATTTGAACATCTACCTTTTAAGGAAAATTTAGCTTACAATGTCCTTTAATTATTTAAATGCCTTTTATGTTTCCTTGTTTTTTAGTTAATTTTTTGATGGGGCACAACTCAATTCCTTGCAAGCACAAAACTTACTAAATCTCTTAACGAGTGTGACAGTAAAATAACTAGTCTTGGTTAGCTTTTGAATGATCTTCCTAGAAATGTCAAACAATGATTCACCTGCCAATTTTTTTTTATTTAAATATAAAATTAGCAAGGACTTCAATGTTGGAATCTTGCGCGGATTCAGTTTCCTCCAGATGGATCTGTTGCCAAAATATGACAGTGCATATATATGTCCGTTTGTGTAACGCAGAGAAGAACCATTCTCACTTTTGCATTTACCAATTACGACTACTGGTTAACATATGTTTGTTTTGAGTCGTGGATCTCAATATAAGAAAGGTAAGTAGCAAATCTTTAAGAGTAAAATCTCACTGTTGTAGATAAGTAATCAGTATTGGTGCGGTGCGCTCAAGCTGGTCCGACACCACCATTAAGAAAAAGAAAAAAGTAATCTGTGTCGGTGGTTGAATTTGTTTTTGCTAAATTATATCTTGTTCTTTATTATCTTTTTTAGCCTGATTTACAATTTTTCTTCTCTGCTTCTGCTTAAGAAAATAAATAACTCTTGATGCACAGAATACATGATATTTAATTTGGAAATAATGTTATTGAGAGTTTCTATTGTCTTTGTATATGTGGATGGACTGTAGGTATAGAATGGGTTCCAAAAATGTAACAACTTGTTAAAATTGGATGATAGTTTGAGTTTCTCTTTTTGGCAGGTTGATGCTGCAGTTCTCCAGCATCAAAATCAGAAACTAGTACAGCAGTTAGATGCACAGAAGCATAAGTTGCACGATCTTGAAGCCAACATAAAAGAATTAAGGGACAAACAAGCTTCTTATGATGACTTCTTGGTTACATTAAATCGGATCTGGAATCAGGTAAACTTCTTTGCTTATCCTAATAGTTTGGTGTCTGAATGGCCAAAATAGCCTAACTTGTGATTTGCGCTGTTTTGATGGTCTTTTAATAACTCCGTGTAGCTAGATGATGATCTGATTATCCTTGGGGCACGCAGTATGGCGGACCAAATTTCTCTGCAAAGCTTGGATCATCAAGATTATTCTGGAGGTTGGCTTTTAGAAGCATAAGTGAATTTGGGTTTCTGTATTATCCTGAAAGTTCAATGTAGAAAAAATTAGCTCTTTTACATTGTAGTGAGAATAAATCGTTGATTATTTCTAAAAACATTTAGGTTCGATTCCATCATGTCCTGCGGAGGAGATATTCCTGTGTAGGGTGTTGAAAACCAATGCCATTCCAGGCAATGTCAATGATGTATCCATTGTGAATATCAGAGAAGCTCTTGATCTGCGTCACTCTTCTACTCTTGAGTTGATGAAATCATTGGAAAATGCCATTGATGCTCAGCGAATTAAAACCGAAAATTTTGCTCATCTTTTGGAAGGAAAGACATCTGCAGAAGGTTGGGAACCTGGAAAGACCTTGATATTGTCCTACTTTTCTCCCTCCCTCTTTATTCTCGAATTACATTGCAAGTGTTAGTTGCCTTTGGAATTTACTTTGTTACTGTGCTTGTATCAGGTTTAATCTGATTATTTTATCATTGAGATTTTCAGATGCTGTCATTATTCTCAGTAAGATTGATGATATGATGAAAGAAGAGGCTAATTATCTCCATCAAGTGATTGATGTTCTTCATTTGAAACACAAAGAATATGCCGATGCAATTGAAGCTTGTAATCAAAGGCAGTCAGCAGATCAATCTGAGTTAAAACGTCTTGAAGGTATTTGCAACATTTATTTCCATGAACACAGTATGAGATCTCTCAAGTACAAACCGTGTTCTGTGTTTGAGATCAACATCAATATTAAATTCTGGGGGATACATATGTGGCTGTCCGAGTTGGTTTGTAATGTCTAGCGTTAACTGTTGTGTATGACGGGATGGATGTGCATATCTTTTTTCATCTCTTACATGTACCTTGTTTAAGATATTTAGTACAGTCAGTATTGGGAATTAGAGTTCAACTTTGATATCAAATTGATTTGTGTTTGATAAATGGATGTTCAAATTGGAGATGTAGTGTTTATCTTAAGGCATGGCATATGATGACATGGATGTGCCCTATCTGTATTGACTAACGTCTTTTGAGAAACTGCCTCTGTCCCTTGAATATGTGTTAATTGGTAATGGTAAAAGGTGAGCTGGAGGAAAGCATGACAGAACTTGAAGACAGCAGAAGGAAACTAGTTACTTTGAAAATGCAGAAAGATGTGGCATGTGGGGGGCAGGAAACAATTTCAAGTGCAGTTAATGGGAGTATGTCACCTGAGAAGCATACAGACCGAACAAAAGGTGTGCGGGAACTGAAGGAGTCTATAGAAGAGGCAAAGGTACTGTTACTGTTACTCACCCTGGTGTTTTGCCTGTGTGATGATGGCCGTTTAGAAATGATGGTTTTGATTGCAGATACTGAAAGAGGACCGCCTCTCTGAGCTTCAAGATGCCCAGGAAGACAATCTACATTTGTCAAAGCAGTTGCAAGATCTTCAGGTTTTCAATAAGTGTTTCCTGTAATCAGTAAAATTTAAAACTTTCTTTGAAATTATATGGTCAAGTGTTTCCATATGTCGTGAGGCTAAATTTTGATTTTCTGCCCGTATAGAATGAACTAAAGGACGATAGATATGTGTATTCATCTCGTGCTTATACCTTATGCAATGATCAACTTCACCATTGGAGTTCTGAGGCAGAACGATACAAAGCTCTGGCAGACTCTCTGCAGGTTAAGCTACATACTTTTCATGTATCATTGTGGTTCGATTGTATTCTAGCATGTTGTCTTTGCTTAAAATTAAATTCAGGCTGACAGGTCTTTCATCGGACGAAGAGAGAAAGAACTGGTTCTAAAAGCAGAGGCTGTGGACGCAGCAAAGAAAGCAGTTGATAACTCCGAGTCAAGGATTGAGGAATTGGAGCATCACATGCACCGATTCATAATTGAAAAGAATGAGCTGGAAATCAAAATGGAAGAAGCTATTCAAGATTCAGGTTGGTGTATTTTCAAGTCAGATTTTTAGTTGGTAAAATTTATGTAATAATCTGCTTAGAGAAGGTTGACTTTTGCAGGAAGGAAAGACATTAAAGAGGAGTTTCAGATAATGGGCTCTGCTTTATCTAAAGAAATAGGAATGATGGAAGTTCAGCTGAATCGTTGGAAGGAGACAGCTCAAGAAGCTGTTTCTTTACGGGAAGAAAGACAGTCACTGGAAACTTCTGTAGGAAGAAAGGTTGAGTCTTGGTGCCGTAATATAATTTATATCTGATTATTTCTTTGTTAATAAATAGGAATTCATTTTCTCAACTAGGAAGAATGGGGTTCGAGTGTTGTTTGGACACTGAAAACTAATGGAGGATCTTTTCCCAACCACACCAGTGAGCATTTTTTATTTTTTGGTGGTGGGTAGGTATTAGCAAAGTGTCCCTAGTGAAAGGTCAATACTATTAACCCCACTTCTCTGTGGTTTTCCTTGTCCCCTCCCCGAGAACCCCAAAAAAGGGAAACTGAAATAATAGAGAACATCAAGGCAGATTTATTTCAAGTGATTCCGTTTCTAATTCAGAAATATGTAACACTTATTGCTGTAGGTTATTGAGCACAAAAACTTGATCGGTAAATGTGCTCACCAGACTGGAGAGATCCGAACACTAAAGGAACTTGTAAGTTTTTCAGCAGACCTTTGCTTGTTTGTTACCAAGGTCTGTCCTTTTCAGTAAAAGTTATGTGCCCGAGTCTTCTTGCAGGCTGAGAAGATGCAGAGGGACAAACAGGAACGTGAAATCTTTTTGGAAATGCTTGGCCAGCAAATTTATGATAACAGGTATTTTAATTTATTGCACTTCTTAGGATTTAAACTTGTATAAATACTAGTATTGCAGGTTCTAATTATTTTTATTTTCATGTACATAAATTTCAAGTGCACTTGAAGTTTCGACTCATTAGTCTATGTATATATACATGTGAATATGTGTATGTGTGTGTGTGTTGTGTTATATGTTCTAGTGTTCTTTTGGCTGTCAAATTTTACAAGAAATAAATATTCTGAATTATTGAGTGGGTAATGAAGCGACTTCATGGGAACATATGAGAACCAAACATATGGAATGTTGCCAAGATTGGTTTCCATTTTGTCCACGTGCAGTGTTGTAGGAGGGTAGAGGGGCGGGCTGGTTATCCACCAAGTTTTTTTGAATAGCGCGCTGACTGGCTGTTGGGGATTTCTTGGTTATCAAAAAAACGAAGAGAGATTTTTTTCACTTGATTGATTGTCTCTTGTATTCATAATAAAACTTTTGACCTTTTTGCTAGAGATATATCGGAAATTAGAGAGTCAGAGAGAAGAGCTCACTCGCAAGCTGAAATTTTGAGAGCTGCTCTGAATGAACATGATCTAGAATTGAGAGTGAAATCTGCTAATGAAGCTGAGTCTGCTTGTCAGCAGAGGCTTTCTGCTGCTGAGGCAGAAATTGCAGAACTAAGGGCTGAACTGGATGCTTCTGACAGGTTTTTTTCTCTGATACTTGCTTCTAAACTTATGAATTATGATCATTTTTGTGTATTTTTTTGTTTTTCTGAAATGTCTAGAAATGTACTTATTTGAAATGAATCTTGTGCTCCCTTGCAGCACTAACAACAATTGGCCAGTCTATTCAGTGCCTTCTATTCTTGATTGATTCTGTAGTGGTTGTTTGTTGTTACGATATGTGCTTGCATTAAGTTGAATCCATCCTTCAAATGCGCTAGTAGAAGCACCCAAGGTTGTGACCTAGCGGTCAATGAAGTGGGTTTCAGATTCAAATCCCAGCAGAGACAAGAAAACTAGGTGATTTCTTCCTATATGTCTAAACTTTAATGGACAGAGTTACTAGTACTTGTGCTGGTGGGAGGTAGTAGGTACACTGTGAAATTAGTTGAGATGAGCTAGCTCTGACACCACATTTATTCAGAAATGCCCTAGTCTAAAATATATTAGGACAGTTGTCAAAAATTTCTAATGTAACTGCCGAGGCAGTATGTCATTTGGAAATCCTTGAATAGTTATATGGGCATACTATTGGAAGTAGTTGTGAGGACTCAGATATCTGAGTTTAGGTTTTTTTTTTTCTTTTTGGTTAACAGAGATCTGAGTTCTTTGCGAAACTCTTTTCTGATCAATATCTATATTAAGGAGCCTGGGAGGAGATAGGAAGAAGAGATTCTGGTGAAGATTGGTGGGAGTTAATCCCAGCTTGCATTTGGTGGACTCTATGGAAAGAAAGAAATGCAAAATGTTTTGAGGATAAGAGAAACAACGTCCGGAAGATTAGAATGAATTGCCTTAGCCTTTTGTATTTCTGGTGTAAACAAAATATGGGGGGGGGGGGGGGGGGTGGTTGGGGGGGGGGGGGGGGGGGGGGGGGGGGGGTATAGAACTTTTTTGTTGATTTCATAGGAAATTTGTGATCACCCATAGGATAGTTTTGACATGCTCTAATGAGATTGTAAGTGACCTATGCTCATCATTTGTTTGATGAGCCTATTGCGAATACACAGTTACCTTTATCTAAAAAAAAGGAGCCTGAGATTCAATTAAACCATTTACGACCTGTCTGTGACATGGTCTTGAGTTCTTTATCAAATTAGGTGGAGAAACTTTTCGTTAGTTGTATGATATATGGTGGTTAGTACACACGATCTATATGGAAGGACAATCTTATTGATGTACTCCTCTTGAGAATGAAGAACAAGATATCTTCTGTTTGGTTTTTCTTAATGCCACATCAAAAAGAGATTTAGTCATGTAGATCTTCTATTTTAGTGGAATTTATTGACTATTCCATATATCTGCTGCTGGCACACTTCCAAAATTGTTTGAACTGAATGTCGACATGTATCTATATGCTTTATCCAGTGTGCATCATCTACTTAAAATCTTATAATGATCTTCTATGTATTAGAGATACTTCTTTTTATCCTGTAATTATAAAAGTCTTACTGCAGGGGTGTTTTAGAGCTAACAGAGGCGATAAAAATAAAAGAAGGGGAGGCTGAAACCTATATATCTGAGATTGAGGTACTCACCTGACTGCATTTGTTACAATTTAGTGCATCACTTCTGCCATTCATCTGATCCATTTACATTTTAGACGATTGGTCAAGCCTATGAAGATATGCAGACGCAGAATCAACATCTTCTCCAGCAGTTGGCGGAGAGGGATGATTATAACATAAAGGTCTCTATTATCACATTTCCTTTGATTGCAATGACTGTCCTGTTCCAGTGGCTATTAATAGGAAGTGATGCAGTTGACTTGTATTCATATTTACTTTTGGATTTTAAATGCAGTTAGTTTCTGAGAGCGTGAAGATAAAGCAGGAACAAAGCTTCCTTCTCTCTCGGAAGAAGGTATCAACAGCACAACTTCAACAGTCTAAAACATCACTTGAATCTCTGAAAATGAGGATAACTCAAAGTGAAGACCAGGTAGCCTTCTGCCTCTTTTTGTCATGTAAAAGGTCTAATTTGGAATTGTTTGTTTTTCTCAGCCATGATCGTTATGTTGCAGATGAAAGTTCACATTACGGAAGCTTTAAGTTATACCCAAGAAGATAGACATCTTGCACTCCTCCTGGAAACTACAAAGCGGGAATCGGGAGATGCGGAAAAGGAATTGAAGTGGCTGAGGTCTGCTGCTTTCTCTGCCGAGAAGGAATATGAACAGCTCCACAGAAAGCTGGATGAAATTCAGATGGAACGGGAAACTGAAAGGTGATATTCTTTTTAACCTTAGGTAGTTTTGTTGTCATGCACATTCAGCAGTGTGTTGGAATTTAGCCTGTGCATGTATTTCTCGTTGTAGAATGTTCCTGCTCATGAATTTTTGTCATCTAGGAGTGAGAAAAAGAAGCTTGATGAAGAGCTAGTGGAGTTGAGTAATACTGTTGATGAGTTAACTTCTGCAAGTGGGGAGGCTGCAGTACAAAGACTGCAGGATGAAATCAATGATTCCAAGGCTATTCTCAAATGTGGAGTGTGTCTTGATCGGCCAAAAGAGGTATGTTCATGCATTCTTTTTTGCTTCCGAAGTGGGTAATCGTTTCTGGTTGAACATTTTGAAGAATTCAGGAATAAAAGATTCTTGCTTCCATTTAATTTTAAAAAAAAAAATGATTCTTGCTTCCATGTTTATTTGGTGGGCAATTTGGGCATAAAGAAACTATTGACTTTTTTGAAAGAAAACATTAGCAACATAATAGCCTTAAACAAAATTGTATTTTTTTGCTAGCTTCAGTGCAACATGGCCTTTGTAAATGATGTAGATTCCATGTTAGATATGATCATCGGGGCTTTTCACACGGCATAATATTTTACGCACCGTCCTAGTGCTGTTTTACTAATTACAAAATATCATTACCTACCAAAAATATAGGTTCCCTTCTCTATTTAGAAATAAAGGTTGAAAGCAAGAGCAGGGTGTCTCTCTGGGAGGGTTTATTTTTTGTGAATATTTGGTTTACAGATGCCCGCCTCTTGTTCCATCTAGACTCTAGGAGCAACCTTTTCTATTTATGAAGTTTAAGGCCATATGGGTTTTGTAAAGTTATAAGTGGCTTCTCTTGTAGGTATAGAGTTTGGTTAATTATTTATGAGCTACAAACGACCCTGACCCTGATTTTGTTGTTAAATTATTTGGCAGGTCGTAATCACAAAATGTTATCATCTGTTCTGCAATCCATGCATCCAGAGAAATTTAGAGATCCGTCATCGCAAGTGTCCTGCTTGTGGAACTGCTTTTGGGCAAAGCGACATTCGTTTTGTGAAAATCTGACCAAAACTCGGTCAGCTCGCAGCTCGCTAAACATGTACATTAGCGCGTTCTCTGAGGGTGTCGTTCGATAAGCCTTACTAGGGTCAAGAATTTATACCCATGTGAAGAACCAAGTGCTAGCTTTTGTTCTTACCTTCCCCCCTTTCTTTTGAATTGGGGTGCACCCATTTTTTCTCTGTCCC
>NW_006239095.1:567247-568829 GCF_000226075.1 Solanum tuberosum | reverse complement strand
CCCCCCCCCACAAAATCTCTTTACTCAACCCTTTATATAGTCTTTTTTGCTTCCTTACATCTCTTCACTTAGCCTCTCTTAATTCTTCTTTCAATTGTATTTGTGGCAAAACAGTGTAAAGCTTTATCTTGTAGTGGTTTTTTATGGAAGCATCTTTTATGACATTGTTAGAGCAACTAGTAGTTATTTGTTTTTCTTTCTTTTGGCAGGCTTCTATATGTTCCCATTTGCTCTTAAATTTTAGCAAAATATTTGTATAAACAAAGGGCATTGACAGGGTACTGTGATGTATAAAAGTAGCATAATGCAAGTTTTGCATTAGAAGAAAGAAGTTTCATGTTGGAGTCATGTGCAAACTGGACATAGAGAAAGCGTATGATCATGTCAGTTGGAGCTTCCTACTTGAAATCATGCAGAGAATGGGCTTTGGATTGAAATGGATCAGATGGATAAAGTTTTGTATAAGCACTGTTAAATTCTCAATACTGATAAATGGATCTCCTGAAGGCTTCTTTTCATCAGACAGAGGACTAAGACAAGGTGATCCTCTCTCACCTTTTCTATTCATTATAGTGATGGAAGGCCTAAACAACATGCTAAAGACTGCTCACACTAAAGGGTGGATAAGGGGCTTTAATGTAGCAAATGAGGGGAATCTAAGATTGGAAGTCACTCATCTCCAATATGCAGATGACACTCTCATCTTCTGTGATGCAGAAGAAAGCCAACTTAAGATCCTGCGAGTGATACTCATTCTTTTTGAAGCAACTTCAGGACTACATATCAACTGGAGGAAAAGTCTGATTTTTCCAATTAATGAGGTGAACAGAATGCAACATCTGACAGAGATCTTGGGAGGAGAAATAGGTAAACTACCAACAGTATATTTGGGGATGCCTTTGGGAGCCAAAAGCAAATCCAATGAAATCTGGAATGGGGTGCTGGAGAGATGTGAAAGAAGACTATCTAGATGGAAAGAACAGTATTTGTCTAGAGGTGGAAGATTGACCCTGATCAACTCAGTCTTAGATGCTTTGCCAACATATTTGATGTCAGATTTTCCTCTCCTCCCTAGGGTGGAGGAAAGAATTGATGCATTAAGGAGGAATTTTTTGTGGAATGGAGAGAAAGAATACAAAGGATTTCATTTGGTCAAATGGAAGACTGTAATTCTTTCAAAGAAACAAGGTGGGTTAGGCATTAGAAACCTGAAGAAACAGAACAAAAGCCTTATGATGAAGTGGTTGTGGAGATTTCCTAAAGAGGAGCAGGCTCTTTGGGTTAGAGTGATTCAGGCCAAGTATGAGAAGATAGATCACTGGAAAACTAAGGAAGTGACTTCTGCCTATGGTATTAGCCTATGGAGATCAATCAGAAATTTGTGGCATTGTTTCTTTCAAAGAACTAGATTCAATATAAACAATGGAAGAAAGATTTTATTTTGGGACGATAATTGGTTAGGAAATGGCAGCCTCAAACAGCAGGCGCTTTCCAGACATCTACTTGTTGAATCAGCAACATGAGGCCACTGTGCAAGAAGTTTGGTCCATCCATGGATGGAACTTAACATACAGAAGGATGA
>NW_006239095.1:531395-566330 GCF_000226075.1 Solanum tuberosum | reverse complement strand
TTTTTTTGTGAGCTACAGGCAGAGACAATCAACCATCTGTTTCTTCATTGCAAGGTGGTCAGACAATTGTGGCACTTATTTACCAGCTTCAGGGGCACAAACTGGACCATGCCACAAAGGGCAAGTCAGGCTATAGAAAGCTGGAACACTGAAGGCAGTGGCAGTATAGACCAAAGCAGATGGAGAATTGTCCCAGCAGTGATTTGGTGGACCATATGGAAGGAAAGAAATATGAGATGCTTTGAGAGTATTAGTAGTCCCTTACACAGGATCAAAATGAATTGCATAATCACTTTTTGCTATTGGTGCAGTTTGGAGTATGTAGATGATCCTATAGTTGTTATAGATATCCTAGGTTCTTTGTAAGTTGAAGTAGGTTCTAGTTTTGTTTTGTTTTGAGTACTCGCAACTGTATGTAGCTCCATGATGTAAATTTGGGATCCCAACCTTTAGTGTTGAAGATTAATACACAAAACTGTTACCTTTGTCAAAGAAAGAAGTTTCATGTTCTTTGTGGGGTCAGTTATGAGATCAACAATGAGATAGTAGAATTCATAAAAACGATTTCAACTTGTTTGGGATCGAGACGTAGTTGTATATGTTTCTCTTTGTATATATGTACATTTGCACACTTTTGATATCTGATTTATGGTGGTCATCTTTTGTTTAGTTCATTGATTGATGAAGTGTTTATGAGAGCAGAAACATTTCATCTCATGAAACAAAAGAAGTCTTTAAGAAAGAGTTAAAAAGCTGTGTACTGTTGTGTGTGAATTTTTATGCCATTAAGTTAAGTTAGACTTATAATATGAGTGTTTTTATAGCAAGTTTGATATAATAATTTAAACTGCTCCAAGTGGAAAACGATAGAGAATCTTGAACTTATAACAAGTCTGATATAATAATTTGAGCTGCTCCAATTGGAAAACGACAGTGAATCTTGAACTTATAGTAAGTCTGATATAATAATTTGAGCAGCTCCAAGTAGAAACGATAGTGAATCTTGAACTTATAGCAAGTCTGATATAATAATTTGAGCTTCACGGCGAAGCAATGAATATTGGTTAGTAGCCTTTTTTGGATGGACTTACAAAGTTGCTAAAAAATTGACGTGGATCATGGTGAGGTTATAGATTAACACACACAAAACTGAAAGAATAGCCTAATTTCTGTTGAGCGACCTCTAAATGCTAAAAACAATAGCGTGGATCATGGTGAGGTTATACATATTGTTCCCCAGGTAATACGGAGGATCCTGTAAAGATTTTGATAAATGAGTGCCAGAAAATCATATCACAAAAAAATTCATAGACTAACACATGAAAAATTGAAAATCGCCTAATCCTTGTTGAGTGGCCCCTAAATGCGAAAAAGAATAGTGAGGATTATAGTGAGGCTATATGTATTGTTCTCCGGGTCATCACAGATGGTCATGTAAAAGTTTTGGAAAAAAAGTGTCTGAAAATCATATCACCAAAAAATTAATAGATTATAACACACGAAAAACTGTGAAAATTTTCTAATTCATGTTGAGTGGCCCCTGAATGCAAAAAACATAGCATGAATCATAGTGATGCTATATGTATTGTTCCCCAGGTTATTATGGAGGATCCTGTAAAGGTTTTGAAAAAACAGTGCCCGAAAATCATATCACCAAAAAATTCATAGACTAACTAACACACACGAAAAACTAAGAAAATTGCTCAATTCTTGTTGAGTGGCCCTAAATGCTAAAAATGGTGTGGATCATGGTGATTCTATACGTATTGTTCCCTGGGTCATTACAGAGGGTCCCCTAAAAGTTTTGAATAAAAAAAGTGTCTGGAAATCGTATCACCAAAAAATTCGTAGACTAACACACACGAATAACTGAGAACATCGACTAATTCTTGTTAAGTGGCCCCTAAATTCTAAAACAATGACGTTCATCATGGTGAGGCTATACGTATTGTTCCCCCATGTCATCACAGAGTATTCTGTAAAGATTTTGGAAAAAAAGTGTCTGAAAATCATGTCACTAAAAAATTAATAGACTATAACACACACGAAATATTGAGAAAATTTCCTAACTCATTGGCCCCTAAATTTTAAAAAAATAATGTTCATCATGGTGAGGCTATACATATTGTTCCCAAGGTAATCACAGAGGGTCCTGTAAAGATTATGGAAAAAAAGTGTCCGAAAATCATGTCACCAAAAAATTAATAGACTATAACATAACTGAAATATTGAGAAAATTTCCTAATTCCTATTGAGTGGCCCCTAAATGCTAAAAAAAATGGTGTGGGTCATGGTCAGGCTATATGTATTATTCCCCAAGTCACTGCGGAAGTTCTGTAAAGGTTTTGGGAAAAAAGTGTCTGAAAATTATATCACCAAAAAATTCGTAGATTAACACACGAAAAACTGAGAAAATCGGCTAATTCCTATTGAGTGCCCCCTAAATTCTAAAATAATGACGTTGATCATGGTGAGGCTATACGTATTGTTCCCCCAGGTCATCACAGAGGGTTCTATAAAGATTTTGGAAAAAAGTATCTGAAAATTATATCACCAAATATTCATAGACTAACAAACACAAAAAAATTGAGAAAACCTACTAATTCATGTTGAGTGACCCCTAAATACTAGAAAATTAGTGTGGACTATGATGAGGCTTATGTAATTGTCCCCCCAGGTCATTACAGAGGAACCCATAAAGGTTTTAGGAAAAAAATGTTTGAAAATCATATCACCAAAAAAATCATAGACTAATACACACGAAAAATTTAAAAAAAATGTTTAATTCTTGTTGAGTGGCCCCTAAATGTTAAAAAAATGGTGTGCATCATGGTGAAGCTATACGTATTGTTACCTCAGGTCAATATGGAGGGTCCCGTAAAGGTTTTAAAAAAATCGTCCAAAGTCATATCACCAAAATAGTCATGGACGTTAACAGAGAAAATCGCCTAATTCCTGTTGAGTGGCCCCTACATGCTAATAAAGCGGCGTGGATCATGGTAAAACTATACGTATTGTCCCCCTTAGATCATTATAAAGTGTCTTGTAAAGATTTTGAAAAAAAAGTGTCAAAAAATCATATCACCAAATAATTTGTATACTAACACTCATGAAAAGCTGATAAAATCTCCCCCTTTTTTTTTTTTTTTTTTTTTCTGTTTCTTGAACCTTAAATGCTAGAAAAAAAAGGGCATGGATCATATAGAAGATATAGTTATAGTTCACCAAGTCATTACAGATGATCCTAAAAAAAATCTGGATACTATATTCATAAAAGTTTATGAACATACACGAAAAACTATCGTTTTCTTATCTTTTCTTTTACATATTTTTTTTTCATTCTAAATCATTTTTGTATTTATTCATAAAAATGATTGACCTTATGTTTATCCATACCTTAAAAAAATAATATCAAATCTATCTACTCAGCTCAAAACGTTGTCGTTTTAGCTTCATTTTCTACTTCTGAAGTATCTCTATAAAGAATCACAAAGAACTAAAAATCTTCACTTTCTCAGTTCAATTCACTCTTCAAATCCAATCAAAGCAATGATTCTACAAACTACAATCAATTCTTTCACATTTTCATCTCAACCCATTTCAAGAAACAGTTTTTTCTTTAAAAATCTGACCTTTTTCACCTCTCCTTTGCTACCCAAATCTTTTTTACCCAGTCTTGATTACAAGTTCTATTTGGGTAACAAAAGGAGCTCATTGAGTGTTTCTAGTGCCAAAACTGGGTCAAAAACCATTCATGCTACTTTGCTTGAAGCTCCTGTCTTGTGGGTTGGGAGAGTTTGTGTATTTTATGCTCTATTGAAAGCTGGTTTAGCTGGATCTCCTTCTAATCCTCTTGTTTCAGGTATTCTTGTTTTGTTTTACATCAAGAATGGGATATGGGGTTGTTTTTTTATGTGGGGAAGTATGGTATTTGAGTCTTTAGTTTTGATTTATAATGTGTAAATGAGAAATGGGGTTGATTTAGTTATTTGGGAAATGTGGTGTTTGAGTCTTTTAGCTTGAATAGTAATGTGTATATGAGATTGGGGTTGTTTTTATATGTGGAAAGTTTGAGTCTTTAGCTTGATTTGTTATGTGTTAATGATAAGGGATTGTTTTTGTTTGTATGGGAGCTGTGGTTTTTGAGTCTTTTAGCTTGATTTGTTTGTGTTTTGGTTGTAGATTTATCAAGAATGAGGAGATGGGGTCTGTTTTTTTATAGTGGGAAAGTATGCATTTGAGTCTTTAGCTTGATTTGTAATGTCTTAATGAGAATGAGGTTGTTTTTGTTATTTGGAAACTGTGGTTTTTGAGTCTTTTAGCTTGATTTGTTGTGTGTGTTGGTTGTAGATTTATCAAGAATGGGAAATAGGGTTGTTTTCATATGTGGGGAAGTATGGTATTCGAGTCTTTAGCTCGATTTGTGATGTGTTAATGAGAATGATGCTGTTTTGTTTATTTAGGAACTGTGGTTTTTGAGTCTTTTAGCTTGATTTGTTATGTGTGTTGGTTGTAGATATATCAAGAATGGGAAAAGGGGTTGTTTTCTTATGTAGGGAAGTATGGTATTTGAGTGTTTAGCTAGATTTGAATGTGTTAATGAGAAACGGGGTTGTTTTGTTTATTTGGGAACTGTAGTGTTTTGAAGCTTTGATTTGTTGTGTTTTGGTTGTAGATTTGGAGACTGATGGGAATGCTGAGTTGGGTTTTGCCAAATGGTTTGAAGAGTTGCAAAGCAAACCAGGTTTGTGGAGTGTTCTTTGGTACATCTACATTTGTTTGTGCTTTAGGAATGAAGGATTATATTGAATGAGATAATGTATTGATATGCTGATGAACAACTTTTGACTAGAAAATAATAATGGCTTTGTAGAAAGTTCGAGTAGTTCTTTTTTTCTTGTTTTTGATTTTTGCAGCAAGTTATTGGAGTATTACTTACATGACGAACTGTTTAATCAATGTTCCAAAGTTACAGACTAGGAAAACAAAGGTATTAGTAGGACATGAACCATATATCTATCAACTGTGGGGTTTTTAGGTCTCAAGCCTCAACTTTAAAATTTTAAGAGCAGCGGCAAATTTAGAATTTTCATTAAGGGAATTCAAAATATAAAGAAGTAAACCCGTGAAGAAGCCAAGGAGATTCAACATCTAATATATACACATAACTAATAATTTTGACCTTCTATATACAATGTGGATTATAGTTTTGCGCCCCTCTAGCTCTGCCCCTGCCTAAGAGCTTGGTTGCTATTGAATGTATCTCCCTCCTTGGCTCCTCTCTCCTCTCACTCCTGTAGAGTAGGTTGGATCAGAGTTACACTAGTTGAGGTTTCAGTGAGCCCTTGTTTCTCCCTCCTGAATTTGAGAAGCTGAGGCCCAATTTCCCGGTGTCATGGATTACCTTTCTATCTTCCCTCCCCGTAAGCAACATAATTTCCTCTCCATATATTTTAGTATGTATTTTCCAAGGGTGATACAACAACATACCCAGTGTAATCCCACAAATGGGGTATGAGGAGGGTAGTGTGCATGCAAACTTTACCCCTACCTTGAAAGGTAGAGATTCTGCGAGGGTGTTAAGGATGCAAAATATGTGCCAATCTGTTGTTTGTAAGCATTGGTAAGATTTAAAAGGAGAATTGTTTCATTACCCTTGTGTCTTAGACTCTCATCTGCTTTGGATTTTTTCATGTAACATGAATGGTGCTGCCTCGATTTTACACTTGTCCTGCATTTGCTATATGTTGATAACAATTGTTAGCAATAATATAGTCAACTTTAGGTTTCAAACTAAATTTTAAGTAAGCTTGTACTCATATAAGAGCTCATTTGCCTAATACATCAAATTTTGTCATAACTTAGTCATCGTTGTGATTTGCTTTGGATAGAATAAATAGGCTCCTTTCGGGAAACACCGAGAAAATGTGTGAGTTCACTTTGCAGAAATATTTACTCCTTTGTGCAGTCTTACATTGCCATAGGACACTAATTTCCTTCTCCTTTTTCACTCTTTGGATGAAAGCAATTAGTCTTGGACTACTCATACATATTTGTACTTTTCTCCATTTGCTTTCTTCATTAAATTCCATTGCTTTATTTCTGCTTAAAGCCCCAATGGACCTGAGGGTTTTTTGTGCTTTTCGCTTTTGATAAACCGCCTCATTTACATGTAAATGTAGTTGCTGGTTATCTTCAGTCCAATTATTCTTTCTGAACACTTCTTCCAAATACAGCCGCTTAGTTAATAGAGAATTTAATGATATCCTTGTTCTTGTATTTACAGAGAAGGAAGCTACTGACAGAAGGAAATTAGTGAGTAAATGGCATCCTACCACTAAGGGGACCTTACGTCGAAATTACAGGGTACCATCCAAACCTGAAGGAAAGCGCCTTCTCAAGTCCATTGCTTCCTTGCTATCAGATGATGACCACTTCAGAGATGCCACTTCTCACAAGGTAATGAGAGCTTTAAAATTTTCTCATTTGGCGCTTTCCATAACGAGTATTTCTGAATATGAACAATATGTATCTTTGTTCAACATCTCCTAAGAAGTATTTACTGTTTTCTCCAGGGTTGTCAGATTAGGAGGGAAAGTGCTCATGGAGAAAGTGTCTGTTGCAACAACGTGCGAGCATTGTTTGATGAGCTCCCTACGCCACACCTTATTGTCGAGATCACTCCTTTCCCGGCTGGTCCTTTAACAGAAACTGACTATGCAAAGGCTGAAAAACTAGAGAGGGTACTTAGATCAGGTCCTTCTGTCTGATTAAAGAGTGTCATGTTTAACTCCTTTTTGTATGTATTTCTTCTCTTTGTACATAAGCAAGAGATATTTGTGCAATGTTCCTACTCTTCAGAATCAAACTAAATCAAGAAAATATTTACTTATGCTTTATTTTCCAGGCGTATCCTTTCTCCCATTTCTCAACTTCATTGTTACAAAAGATCAAAGAACTTGTGTGAACATGTTTTCTTCCACATGAAACCTTAGATGGTGCTGAGCCTATGTAATCAGTGGTCTAGATTGAAAAAATTGTGGTTGTTGGAAGTGCAAAAGATATGCTTGGCCACCTGAGCTTCAGTCTGAGTGGTAAGAGAACGATGCATGCTATGTGATTTAGACACATGTCACGAGTTTGAATTCCATAACAAACAAAAAAAAATGGTATTTTAGTTGAGAATAATAAGAAGCATGTCCATTGTTCGTTGAATTCGTGCACTAACTAGCCATCAGAATCTTTTTGATTATTAAAAAAAAAGGTACACACAGATTCTCATGAGAAATCCAGCATAGTGAAGATCTTTGAGTACCATTAAAGGAAGTGATGCAATGGATGAGTTGTTCCTTCCTTAATCAAAAGTTTTGAATTCGAATTTTGAGTAAGAAAATATTTTTGGTAGAGAGCACTTGCCCTATATGGCGCAAATACATATTAGCTGGGCTCCAATGCAGATATCGAACACGAGAGTATAGAAAAAACCAAAACAAAAAAAAGATTGTTGACCAGCTTCTTCTGCATTACTTGAAGCCTTACTAAACTCATTATCAGTTTTTATCAAAGTGAAAAGATACTTGTACCATTCAAACGTTGTAGTATTAATTCTAGTACAACTTATACAAGATATGAACTCGTATTAGCAATATGAGAATAAGAGTGTATATAAACACTAAAATGCCCATAAATAGAGGAATCTCTATATCAATCAGTGCATTAGTACTTACTGTGCTAGTGCACCATTCCCTACTCACCCCACATTCCTTCAACAAGTAGGCACCAAGAAAGTATATGCATATCCTAAATACATTACTTTTCCAGTAAAATATATCTATCAGAAAGCATTTTCTGCAATACAAGGAGAATTGAAGGGGTTGGTTACTGTCTCTATGACCCCCAATAAGAAAAATTGCATATTAAGCATTATCACTGATGCATGGACAGCATAGAATTTTACTTAAAGGCTTTAGAGGGGGTGGGATCAACATGAAGGTCTATAGTTTGAATCATTTAACTCCAACAGAGGCCATCAAGTCTTCATATTCAGGATCACTCTCTTGTTTTTCTGCCATTGCTGGATTACCACCAGGATGAGGATGTCGAGGGACAGATGTGGGCGAGAAGGGGTCATATATTTGATGCGCTCCAGAGGCAGGCCTACCATGACGGAAGAAGACATTGTTGGGAGCCTCAAAGTTCTGTGGTCGAAGCATGACATTTGGATTATTTTGCTGAAGAGGCATGGAGTTCACTCTAGGAGGGAAGGAACCTACATGATTTGGAGCTGGCCTAAAGTTCATAGGTTGCATTTGAGGGACAGTAGGTGAAGCTATACCCTGATTTGAAAATGTCGGATGCCTAAATTGAGGGACAGGACCAGCAGGTCCTCGAGCAAAGTCAAGTGACATAGGTGGTCCTGGCTGACTAATCTGATTGCTTAATTGGGGTCTTTGAAATCCTTGAATGACAAGTGGGAGATTTGGATTGTCTATTGCTGGTCGTTGATGAGGGCGCATCATTTGGTTTGAAGGTGAAAGTTCCTGAGATCCAAATTGACTAATTAGCCTGGAAGCTGCTGGATTCTGTGAATGGTGAGGCTGGAATGTAAAATCGCTATTGGGCTGCAGTGGATTTGGAGTTACAAAGGAAGTAGGTCTCATAGAATTAATATTAAGAGAACTTACGGGAACTGGATTAGGTGAGAGATTTGGATTGATTGGTTGTCCACTAGACACAGAGTGGTTCAAGAAATGTGCAGGGGTAGATCCTGAAGATGGACGCAATGGAGGAGGCATATGTGCTGATGGAGATGGTCCAGATGATTGGGGTGCTAAATTATGGCCCTGGAAAACATCTATATGCGGAGCTGCAGAGACACCCATTGGGCGTGAAGCAAGATGATGACTTCCTTGAGGGGAAACTGTGGGGGGAGCCATGGCAATCATGTTGCTTGGACCTTGACCTGTCTGGTTGTTCCATGGCAACTGTGACCATCCAGGGGAGTTTCCAGCTGGGGTCAATGGTCGGTCTGGATATGCTGTAGGAGGGCCAGACTGAGGTAATGAAGACATTACTGGTCTGACAATTTGCGGAAACCCTGTTGGACTCGGTTGGCCCTGAGAAAATTGAGGCAGAGTCATATTGGATTGAGGTGGTGTAGACCCTAAAGATGGTATAGGATGTCTAAGTCCACCAATTTGTCCAAAATGAGAAGAAGGCATATATTGCTGCTGCATTAGTGGTGCCTGTGGGCTAGAGTGAACAAAAGGGTTTCGAGGAACTGAACCAAAGCCATCTTGCATACCATGTGGTGGACCAAAGGGTGAGGATGTATTTGACAAGTTGGTAGGTGACGGTGATACTTGGTGAGTGTTGCTGACCAGGGATGCTGAAGAAATCCCAGAGTTAGCGGGTCCTGGAAATCGAGGTACTGGATTCTGAGATGTCGGTCCAGGAAACCATTGCCCTTGGTATGGCTGAAAATGACTTTGAAGTTGAGCAGGTTGTGCTCCAAAACCTGGTTGAGCTATCCCTTGATTTACTACAGGAGGAGGAGTCGGGACAGGTGTTGCTTCAACGGAAATAGTTTCTCCATCACCTGAGGCTTTTGTGGTTGTGGCCGCAGGAGTCATCTGAGAACCAAATGGAACACTTAACTTTAAGACACACAAAAAAAAAGAGAAACTGAATTGCCGCATTGGTATTCACAGTAACACCAAGTAAAACACCATACTACTGTGTACTTACTGAAGCTGGGGTAACCAGAAGTTCAATTAAAGCAACTGCAGCATCAACCTTTTCATATGTCTCCGCTGATACTTGGACATGCATTTCCTCATAAGCACCAGAGTCATTTTCACCAGAAGTAACTTCTACCTGGGGACAGATTAAAACACACGTCAATTTTCAAGAAATCAAGGTGAACAATAGGTATATGTCGTTGCAGCTCATACAGGAGACTTGACAATCCAGACATGATAATCTAATACTAGGAGCAAGTAGAACATAGATTGCATACAAACTACAGTTTATAGGTGTCTCCAGCCTAGTCTACACAACATACCCAGCGTGATCCCATAAATGGGGCTTGGGGAGGGTGGGGTGTACGCAGACCTTACCCCTACCTTGGAAAGGTATAGAGTCTTTCAGATAAAACCTTCGGATCGAGAAAAGCATTCAAAACAGGTTTGAAAAATACCAAGAGTGCAAAACTATAACCAGAGTATTGATCATCAGCAATTGTACAATTAGATGACACACTGAATATAAATATACACGATGGATTGAATTAGAGACTTTACCTTCTCTTCAGTATCTGCTTTAATACCATAAACCTTTACTTGAGCTCCAGTTTCCTGGTTTTCAGTACAATGAAAAACACTATTTTACTATGCAATCAACTAAAATAAGTAGAACTCCAAGGTCTTGGATGCTAGAAACAATTACCTTTTCCAGTTGCTTATGAGCAGGACCAAAAATCAAACCAATAAAATTGTACCCGGGATGTTCTTTGATCTGCATTGAGAACAAATAGAGATGCCTCATGAGGATCTATCACTTCCCCTTTTGGTGAAAATACGGATAGTCTTACTCCGTGTCAGTAACAGATGGAATAATGTCATGTCTCTTGATTAATATTTAATATGCTTTCAGATTTTTGTGCTTGTATCATACAGCTTGACCTTCTAAAAGGACAACAAAGTCAGTAATAAAATAATGTCATGGCTCTTAATTACTATATCTTCTACGGTTTTAAGTTTGTGTCATATAGCTTGACCTTAAAAAAGTACAAAAAATTGTGCAAATAATAAGGTCAAATAAGAGGTCAGACAGTTTCCATCTGCATGATTTACATTGAAGAACTCGCAGGAGTCACTTAAAGATGAATCAAAAAATGAAATCTTTTATAGGTAGCATTTTAGGAATATGTCACAATTGTTCTACACTATCTGGATACCGATTACAGGCAACAGTTTGAAATACACAAGCACGTGAGATGCTTAGCCAGGTGAATACCCTGTACTAACTTGAGCTAAATTTCCCTGTTAAACAGTAAAACATGGCTTACAACTAAATCGAATCATTAAAACCCTTAAAACATAAACTAAGAAACACCTAGCTCGTGGCAGTCAGAATCAGTATATAATAAAAGACATGACAATGAATAAGTGCACATCTGCCATTTCATATCTAAGCCTGCTCTTTTTTGCTGTGGGAGCGTGGATTGGTGGGAGGAGAAGGACAACTAATAACAATTTTCTCCATAAGTTTCCCATTAATCCATAGTTTGTCTAACTTGCTTTGCAAGGCCAGGCCATCATTCTCATTGATATCAACACATATTCAAGTCTTATAAGAATGTAAATGTAGTTAATAGAGTAGTAATTTTAAGCCGAGGAGAAGTGTAATCCAATACAATACAGATGATCCTTAATCTTGTTCCAGTTGATAAGAATTCTAAAATTTTAAGAATCAACTCACAAAACCCAACGGGAGAACTATTAGAACGAGAAAAAAAGAGAAAGAGCACAAAGTGCCAGAAAACTGGGTTTAACTTACAGGTACTGGAATTTTTGCCTCCTTTGGTACAGGCTTATAACCAGCAGGTGACTTATAACTGGGATTCAGTTTTAGAATCTCCCCTGGACATGAATAAAAACAGATAAGATGTATGGTGTATTTGATAATGGAAGAGTAAAAGTCAGTGGCTCGAGGGATCAATCATAACATACCAATGATTTCCCGTCTTTCAAGTTCCAGTGATCTCACATTCTACATCCACAGAAGACGTCAGCTTTAGAAGCTAACCCAAGAAAATTTTCAACTAAAAATCTTAATGATTTAATTTACCTCATCATTAGGTTGATGATCTGAAGACTCGTGATCTTTAGCAGGAGAGGCTAATAAGGAGTCTTTGCTGCCTTCTCCCTCCAAACTCCTAGAATTCAGTAGTTGTGTTATTTGATCCACACGACTCTGCCCAAAATTTGTAAGGCAGCAATATCACTTAGTGGCACCTGGAGTAGGAAATTAATAAAAGCAATTCACACAGAATTACACTGTCTTTTAGGACCCAATGGACAAAGGGAAATTATTAACGGCCACCGAGCCATACTCCATCAATATAATTGAGGCCATAAATGCGTGGAAAATGTTTTTTCTTAGGGGGAGGGGGGAAGCTGATAGAGTTATGAAGTTCTTCAAGAAACGATTAAACTGAGAAGAACAAGAAAACCATGGATGATTGTCATGTCGCACAAATTTATGTGAATGTAATTACAGTTTATTTCTATGCTGCTCGAACTACCCTAAAATGTTGCCGCACCCATGTCAAGTCCTCCAAAAATGCACTACTTTTGAAGGATCTGCCATGCACCCGTCAACATTTTTGAGGAGTACGAGCAACATACTTTATTTTCAGCTGTTTGATCAATGTAACATAATATGTATACATATTGCATATATACGCATGTAAATGTGCAGTTACGCATAACCGAACATGGTAAAACAAAACTTATTACTGTTTTGGAGTGGCCTTGTCCATGTTGTGGATTTCTAAAAGAAAGGCATGCCCTGTTACGATTCTCTGTATGTATATGAGAAACACATGCATAGATTTAATTTTAAGGATGACAAAACATAAAGCACAAAAAAGGTTGTGTAATCTCAACACGTCCCTACGATGTTGAGTTTGGAACTAATGTCAGATTGTTTTCTTCTGATGAAGAATATAAAGGTCATTTCTTTCTGATGCAAGAAATTATAAAGGAACTTAAAAACAAAAAACAAAAAACTAGAAAATAAAATGTTCTTTTAATAAAGTATTACTTTCAATATATCTCTCAATTTCAAGAAAAAGCTTAAAAAAGAAGAGAAAATGTAAATAGGTATATATTGCAAAGCATTCTAAAGCACCTGATATGCCAATGCTCTTGCTTTTCTGACAGTAGTATCCTGTGTGAGATCAGGACCCCATTTGGTTTTCCTTTGCACCTGTTTAGTGCTATCTTCATTTACAGAATCACTAGCTCCTTTTTTTCCTACTCGAAATACCGGAACCAATGAACCTGCTAACTTGTTTTTTGGTATCACAAATCCAGTTTTATTGGCAAACATAGAGATCTTTGGGCCACTCAATGGTGTTGCAGATGAAGCAGCCGTCTGAATGTGGCTAGATGCCTGCTCAAGTTTTGTGCTCATGTTTACTTTTAAGAACACCCAGTACTCGGTATATTAACACCTGCATCAAGAAATCAATCCAATGTGATTCATAGCCAATTGAAAACAAACAAATGATTCAAGAAAAAAAACATTAAAATCTAAGCAACCTATCGAATATTTTATCCAATTCTGACAGTAAGTAATTAAACCATTAGATAGCTAAATCAACAGAGATTAGTTCAACAGCTCACAGATACAAAACATAGGCAGCTATTTGAAACTCCACCCAATACCACCAAATTAAGCTAGTAAAAGCTACATTATAACTACTACTTGTGCTATTACTCCACGTACAAGGAAAAACATTTTCCCCCTTGTAGCAGATAGATATTACAACATACAAGAGCTCTTTATCCTTTTACAACACAAGGAGCTCTTTACGATTCCGTAGCTAGTAAATCTTTAAGAAAAACCAACTAAAAATGAATGAGGCAGGTCATCAGTACACTTAAGGCCTTAACGAATCTTCCATAAGCTTTACCTAGAGCACATAACTGCCACAATATAGGCAAAGTCAGGAGAATAAGAACCATGAAACAGACCACTAATTAATGGACCAAGTGAAGTGCATCAAGGACGGGAATGGAGAACTATTGCATGTTGTTTCATTTGTTTTGTTTATCTTGCTATTTTGCTGCCAGTTTTTTTCTTTCTATCATGCTTAGATTACATTTGTTTTGAGCCGAGGGTCTACCGTAAATAGTCTCTCTACCCCACAAAGTTGTGGGCTAGGGTAAGGTCTACGTACATTCTACCCTCCCAAGGCCGACTTGTGGGATTAACATTGGGAATATTGTTGTTTTCAGGTCTAAGCCTTGACACCTCTTATAACTTGTATATATATATATTCTTTGTTTATAACTCAAAGACCTAAGTTCAAGCTGAAATACGAATAATGTGCACACCAATTCTCTGCCAATCTTCACAATCTTGTTTCTTCAGATACATTTTTTTAAAACAGAAAAATGCCTTTTGTACAGCTCAGTTCCTGATCAACTTGCGTTGCTATGGATTCAATATACATGAGCTTACAATGATGATGAAGTTTGAATACATAGTATGCACATAACTAATTACAGAATTGAGAATTCTATGACCCCTGATTTTCTACTATAACTGCTATAAAACCCTAACTTCAGAAGATGCTCCTAAACAGACATAAAACTCAAAACAAACATTTAAAACTGTGAACACCCTAATGCCAGTGTTATAGCATGTATGGCCAAGTACTTTTGAAGATTAACTGTTTGTGTTTGGGAAATTAATTTGAAAAGCCCTTTTGTCAATATAAGAACAACAATTTGTGCTTGACCAAGGTACCAAAAGTGCTTCTTCCAGGGAAGAACCATTTTTTTTCAGCTTCTACTACTAGTCACACTTAACTTTTCCCTAAAAGCTTGACCAAACATCTCAAATAAGCACTTCAAAAAAGAAACTTTTGGCTTCCCAGAAGCTTGGCCAAACATGCTATAATCTAGTGTGCATACATAGTTCTTTTTTGTTTTGTTTTCTTTTTCCCCAAAGGTTACATAGCATACAACTCTTCATGAACAGATGGGGATATTAAGATACTGTATCATCCATCAACTAATCCCCATCAAACAGATTGTAATATCACAAACTGAACTTCCCACTTTCCTCAAACATAAATGAAACAAAATCCACAACATTAAAACTTTCATTTACCATACCAAACCCCCAAACCATTTCACACAGAAAGGAAACAACATATTTTGGAATAGCACAAGAACAATAACAACATACCCCGTGTAATCTGGAGAGGGTAGAGTGTAAGAAGACTTTACCCCAACCTCATGGAGATAGAAAGGTTGTTTCCGAAACACCCTCGAACAAGTGCAGCAAATCAAAGTATTTATGAAAAAAGGGAATACGGCAGTGAAGAAAGCACTACAGAGCATTCAGAAAAAAGAAACAAAACAACAGTGAAATAATGTGGTAATAGAAACACAATAGATAACAAATGGTAACAGATATCAGAAGCAAGAAACTACATGTATAACACTAACCCTACGCCAGATACAGTGCTCCCAGACTCCCACCATAACGCAAGTCAAAGCTCAACTACCTACTACTCTTCTACCCTAATCCACTACCTCCATACTCTCTTATCTAAAGTCATGTCCTCAGTAAGTCAAAGCTGAATAGCACAAGAACAAAGGGGAAAAAATTGAATCTTGATTTTACAAAAAAAACAAAAAAGGAAGAAAAATATAGACAACAACAAACCACCAATAACCAAAGAAAACCTTAAATATCAAAAACCCATGTCACATTTTTACTAAGAAAGAGAAATACAAAACCTCAAAAGAATCACTTGAACTGAACTTTTCCACTTTCCACTTTCCTCAAACACATAGGAAGCAAAATCTACAACATCCAAACCTTCATTTTTACAAAATCAAACTACCAAACCATTTCACACAGAAAGAAAACAGCAATTTTTAACAACAGCACAAGAACAAAAAACTGAATCTTGAAACGTATAACAACAAAACCACCCATAACCGCTCATGAAAAACCTTAAATATGACAACCCCATGTCATTTTTTGCACCAAAACGCAGGAAAAAACACATTTTTTACCGAGAGAATCGCTAGAAATGTACTCTGAGGATTTCGGAAGAATCTTGTATGAGAATTGAAGCTTGAATGATTGATGAGTAACGAGCAAAGAACTTTGGGTTTTTTGGGGTTAATGGAAGAGGGTTTATGATTCTATTGGTCCATTTTTTATTTTATTTTTTATAATATGGTGTTCGGATCAGCTTGAGCATATCTCGATTAATTTCATATGATATATGTCATCTTTCACGAGCAACACGTACTAGATTGCTTAAATATGGATAAAGATTTTGTCGGAGTGGTAACTATAGTTTGATTTCGTGGTACTTTTCTATTAGAATCTAAATTTAGTCACGCCACAAAGCAAATATTGAACATGAAATGGAAAATTAAAAATATTAGTCTCGTGACTCTCGTCCAATTTTTCAAATATAATAAATAATTACCTTTATGTGAAATTTTTTTGCTCGAATTTTGATTTAATCGTGACTCAAAGAGAATATCAAACACCACATGAATAACAAATATTATCCAAACATAATTAACAATTCGTATGCTAGGAAAGGTTTTATTGTCCTTCGAAATGGCTTAGTTGGTTTGGAGGATGATGGTATCAATCCTCTCTCAATGACCACTGAGTCGAATTTGTAGCAAAAATCTTATTTAAGTTGGACTTCAATACATATGTCGAATACCATATTAAAAGAAGGAAAAAATGAATATTGTCCGAAGAAATAACAATCCTTTTTTTTTCTGGTAAAAATCAATTGACGTATTAAAAGGATAATGTCAAATTTACATCTATCTATATTTATTTATTTATCAATCCATTAGTTTTTTATCCTATTCGATTTTTCCTTTTAATTTTCTTCCGATAGTTTAACTTATTCAAACATAAATAAAAAATTGTGTGAATACTTTTTCGATAGCATTTATGACACTACAAATGCAAAATTGTTGAATGTGTTGTTTTAAAAGTAAAAAGATCATTATAACCATAAATTATAAGAACATATAGCTCAAAGCATCCCGTGTCGGGAAAAAGAGTCACACACGGTGAAATGTAGACCGTCTGCACTAACAAAAGCATATGTTGTTGATTCCACGACGTTAGCTCGTGACTTAGAAGTTATACGGAGATAATTTTACCTTTGCTCCGTCCGGGGTCCTCTTCATTTCTGAAAAAGTAATGGGAAAAAAAATGTATCTCATCAAATAATTCAGTGTACAAGTATCAAACGTTCACAAAGGGACGGTCCATATGAAGGGCTGGATCCAAAGGAATGTGATATAGATAGTCTGCCCTGATACAAGCATCAGTAACTAATTTCACGGCTAAAACAAGTGACGTATAAGTCATACGGAAACAACTTTATAGTTACAAACTGTTACATATGAAAAGCAAAATTGGTTTTGCTACATTCATGTTAAAGTCTATTGAATCATTCTAGTTCATGTAAAATCAGAACATTATGTCAAAGCGGAGATTTTCAAGGTTTGAATGCGAAGAAAGCAACTGTTCAACCAGTATCCACACCTCTACTCTACTTTTATCGTTAAAACTGGAATAGCTGATGCTGCTGCGAGGTAGCCATCGGATATGATACTTCAAAAAAGGAGGAGATTATGGTGAATCAGACAAAAAGAAGTTCAGCTTTAAGTTACTGGAAAAGTTACCACGCGTCTCAGGTGAAGGGGTAGAAATTAGAGAAGAGCAAACTGCCGAGCAAGATGTAAGCTGCACAGTATGTCCAAATAATGTATCCCCATCTCTTGCTAAGACGAGGAGATGCCATGACATATGAGCCAAACCAGTAGAGAGGAGGGCTGGCAGATAAGAATCGTGTTGAAACCTGTCAAAGTGATCAGAAGAAAGTCAGATATAGGTTTTGCCCAGGGTGTTTATCTAGGTTGACAAACTTCCTAACTTGAGATGAAACTAAAACTTTCAATCAACTAGATTCAGATTCTCATACTCAGAAGGCAGAGTTGATGCACAAAAGGAAAAAGTGGAGAAGGGAGATATCATTTCGTGCCAGAGGACAATGTGAGCACAAAAGTATAAACCATGTCCGTTATCAGCTGAAGAACTCAAGACTCCCCAGAAGAAGTTAAGTCTGTGTTTAGATTACAAGAACTTTTCCCTCTTTCGTTCCCACACAAAATCTTCTAATTTCAAATAATTCAAGATTTTTTGCAGAACTTCATTAGAGTGTGGCAGAGATTTTCTCACCATCTTCTCCACAAGAAAAAAAAGGAAAAATGGAAAAAACTATTTATTACTCGCAAATCTAATCTTTGACTGAGCAAAGGGACTTAAAATAGCTGGAAAGGGGAAAAGTAGGATATGGAGGCAAAATTCCTTGTTGCAATTACCCCTGAGGTAAAAAGGGGGTTAAAAGGGAAGATTGGTTGTATATTTAAGTTAGTTCAACATACGTTTAGTAAAAGGAAAAGGGTTGGGCAAATTGGAAATACTAAAGGGAAAGATTCAGTTCAATAATAGTTATCCCACCATTAAACCAAAAGCTAGGAAAATACACTCCTAGAATCACGTCGGTTTAGAAAAAGGGAAAGAGGTCAGCCAACCTGTACGTGCATGACAAAAAAAGCCGTTGCAACCATGAACACAAGGTGTAGAATGAAGGGAACAAGAATAATTGGTTTGAATCCTGGATTCTCTGATGCTTCATCTTCTGATGGCTGTACCACATAGTTCTCTTCTCTCACAGCTAGTTTTCGCCGTCTAAGAGAGTCACCTATCAAAAGTGAAGTAAACAATGAGCATTGTCTTCACATTACAAAATTTGAAATTGAGTCCTTATAAGAATGTGATGAAACATATAACCACTCATTTTTATGAGTTGGAAAGAAATAAAATCATATTAATTCACAGATAACAATGTACATCTCATCACAAAGTGCAGCAACATGAACAAGGAGATCACCAGAGCAAGGATTAGAAGTTTAAATGGAATGCAAACATTGAAAGGAAATGCGGGACAAGGAAAACTATAAGTGTGGGCAAGTGTATCTGAATTCAATGCATAACCTCACAACATTCAAAATGCTCAATCATAAGCAGAGTACCATCTTTGTTATACCAGCAAGTAAAATTTAGCAGTGGCCATATACTAGACCAGAAAATTGATGGTCCGTCGTTAGTTGTAATCAGAAAAAACAGAAACTTCCTCTCGTACATGATAAAAGCATACTTCTTATGGAAATGATTTAGTATCAAGCTATACCTTGCCCGGCATCAGATCTGTTTTCTGATGGAAAGCCAACACTCTTGGATCCTGCACTTCTCCCCAGAGGCATGGATGAAGCAGCACTTTCTTTATTTGGAGAGGATTCCCGAAAACCAAGTGAGACAAAAACCTCAGGCCATAGCTTCACATAATGTATGATTGTGCAGAGTGCAAGAGATAATATTGGAGATGCAAGAACAAAGTTTGGAATTTGTTTTACTTGAAAATACTTTAAGAAACCCACTCCCCTGAGAAAGAAGAAACAGCAAAGTCAGCCTCTGCTCTTGGCGGCAATCAACATTGAGTTTAGCTGAGGATACTGGCGTTTTACTTTTTCTACTCACTCTTTTCTTTTTATCCTTTATTTTTTTGGTGTCTAAGCTAAAATAATGCATGAGAATGATATCTATCAATAAGGACTACCTTGGGTATCACAAATCAGTTAAAGAACCAATGAGCGTTTACATGAACCTATTTCCTGTGACTACTGTCTGGCATCACCTTTCCTCACCAAAGAAATTAAACACAGCTACACAGGGTGAGTAACCGGTGGTCACTTGGCCTGACCAATCACCAATGAGAAATTTTCCTTTCTAGATAAATGTTCATTGAGGTCGTAGGGGCCCACCAGAGCCCCACCCAAGTGGCATCTCATTTCAAATAGATTGCAAAAAGTTAAAATTCAACCATACCTTAAAGAATTTTTCTGAACAAAAATTAACAGAAAAAGAAAACATTAAACAAAGAATATGATATAAATGGCTAAAAGTGGGAGATTGGAATGTGAGGGGAAGATCAAGATAGCTTTTAAGCCATTGTCTTTATAAATTATTAACAGAGAATATAGAGGCAACTATGGGTCTAAACCTTGAGTAGTTATTCTAGGGTATTATGACTTTCTAGAAGTACAAGAAATAAAAAATTGTTGTGGTATTAATCTTAAAATGAAAACAATCATACACCCAAAGTTTCAGCATAATAAGATCAAATGTAATTTAATATCTACCAGATCAAATTTAATGTGGAAGAGGCAAGTGAGAGTTTGAAAAGGTAGAAAAGGTACCAACATACCAATAACGACTTTGAATATAGTTGTAGAGTAAAGGAAGTCTTGCCTTGCACCAAGGTCTCATTTCATCTGAAGTGCCTCCCACACACATATTGTAGTAACCATAGGCTTGAAAAGCAATAAATGGGGAAATGATAAATAAGCTACGCAAAGCCCCAGAAAGAAGAACTAGCAAGGTCCCCTGGCAACATGTGGAAGATTTTGTCTGAGTAATCTTAAACAACCAAAACATCACTTTCTCTAGAGCTCTATGCTATATTTGTCGAATTCCGAGAACAATTGATGCTCAAACAAATGATAGTTCATAATAATGAAAACTACGAAGTAAACATAACGCAAGCCATTGAGACCTAACGTACTCCCTTATCCCCAATCTACATCTTTATTCTATATTGGAACGTCCCAAAGAGTTGACAAACTCTTTTCAATAAATTAGTTTACACTACTCTCACAGAATTCTGCAATTTATGTTCTTTTAACTATCAAATATAAAATGCTAAAACAGTCAAACTGACAACTTATACATCCATCTCCAGTCAAATAGTGCAACATAATATGGCAAGGAGGGCGTTCTGTAAGGAGCATGAAACTCCAAAACAACTTTGCTCAACCACCCTTAAGTTTACAAATATGGGATTTAACAAGAGTATTGGTGATCAGTTATTTCAGATCAAAAGAAGAAAACTGATCTATGGAAAGGAGAGAAAAAGGAGTAGTAAGGCATTTGAGTTTGAAAAATATTTGAGGGAGATAATGAGAGGAATAAAGTGGGTGGAGATGGAGGAATTGGTGCAAAAGCATGTACAAAATAAGGAATTAATCTCAATATTAATTCCTTTCCTATTTGTCCTTTGGCCAACAAAAAGAGCAAATTTGAAATGCCTTAGTCTCTCTCCTCTGCCTTTTTTTTTTTTAATTTTATATATCGCACATTAGAAGCCTCTTGGTCTCAAAGTTGGCCTTCTTGAGGTTAGAGTAATAACTGTAACCCTGCTTTAAAAATCGTGGTTGAAAAGCCTGACAGGCTCATCATCCATGAGTATATTTTGTTACCATTCATGGCATGCCAAGTTAAATAGAACTCCCTGAAGCTCCTTGGGAAGTAGTGTGCCAACTACAGCTTTCGCAAACTCTCAGTGAACAGTGCAGCTCAATTAAGTATGAGCATCTGCCACTTCTTCATATAGTGAGAACAATCATACTGTACTAAGCACTGATCCAGAAAAAAAGTTGCATTAGTCAAAGGAAGAGCAGCAACAGAGCAAAACTTACACCAGCATTTTTTCTAACAAAAGCTGCTTTATAGGACCTATGCATTGTCTGGAAACAAATATAGCCAGCATTAAGCACTCCGTTCGACCTTGCAAATCCAGTGAGAGCAAGCCAAAGTGTTGCAATGTTATTTGAACCCCTCATCAGATAATACAATCCTCCAATGGAACACAAAGCATACATACTCTCAGTATATCTGTGAACAGACAGCACAGAACACACTCATAACAAGTCTTCATAATATGAGGCGAATGCAAGGCAAGACAAAAGAAAATACATTGATGAGTAGAATATAGAGGCGGGATTAAGGCAAAACAATATTGTAGCTCTCAATGCCACCTCGGAATCCTTCAAGATAATAGCTGAGAGCCTGTGAACCAATAACATAAAAAAAGATAAGCAGATTTAAAAAAGCAAATAAATTCATAAATGTGCAAAGACAGTGTGAATCTGATGTATTATATAAGAATGAATATAACATATCATTATGAATATGTAAGTACCAATTGAGTAGTTTGTGCAAACAAGTGGAGAATGACTATCCAGAAACCATCAAAGGACTATGAGATAGCTCAATTGACACACTTGGCCTTCAATTCATCTCAAAAACTTGCAGTAAAATACTTGCACAACTTCCAAAAACTCATATTTGGGTTTAGTTTAAATCACAATAATGCCACGATGTTCTCCACAAACAAAATTTCATATAAACTACCCTATCAATTTCAAACTAACTTGAATGAACATTTAAGTTAGAGACATCAATCACTCCAGTCAAATCTTCTAATGGTTGTTATATGGAAGTGTTACACCAAATAACCCAAATAGAAAATCAAGAACAATGAAACAGCTGAGCAGGGTGAAACCATGTACAAATAAAAAGTGTTCTTGCCATATTATGCAAAGGACATCTGAAGTCCAAAATTCGAATCCATCATTCATGAGCTTATAGCTTTGAAGTTTGAGAAAATTCTCTATGATTGCTGCTTCAATTGCAAGACACTTTATGGGTTTGCCCACTGCAAGCCATTTTTCACTTTTCCTCAGAATGCCCCAAAAAAAAAATCCTTTCATTATGTGATGTTCACACACCAAAATAAAAGGTCAATTATACAGAGATTTAACCAGGAAAACATGAAAATTTATAGCATTTGAGCTATTGCAGATGTTCAATAATTTAGATTATTGAAAACTAAATTGATATTATACTTTTGGAGATATCCCAAAGTATAGCTTACGACTTATAAAGACCATCCTTGATGTTCCGGCAAATCAGTGATAGCGAGATAGAACTAATTGTGATATTAATAGGATCTTAAATACAAGTGTCAGGAGATCTTTCATTTTCATGTATCAATGGTCAACAATATCTCTTCAAAGTCATAAACTGATTCCACAGTCAAAATTCTACATACTGCCAAACAGTTACATGTTTAGTGCCAATCCAACTTATCAACTTTCATGCACTAACGTGGAAATTTTAAGAGTCCTTGCTATCCGATTCTTGAGATGTTGTGGCATTGAATACTTAATTTAAACCTAGAAGTTTCTCCACATGACAGAAGAAGGAACATACTTTCATAAAGAAGTAATACTTACTAAAACAAAATTGGACATTACCTGTAAAGATAAAAAGAAGCCAAAACAAATGCAAAGTTATTAAGCACATAACCAGATAATCCAAGAACAGCTCTCTGTCCAATAAAAGGTATCAATGGGGCAAGCACTGCAAAAACAAACATTTGAGGATTTTTCTCAATCTAAGAAATAACAATTGCAAAAAAAATAAAAATGCTGACTTCACCATGAAAACGGGAAAATGAAAAATACCTGCACGACGAGCATCATTCTTAATGAGCAAGATATAACTTTTGAAGCATGACATGTAATAGATCATTGATTTCACAGTTATCTATATATATACTGTAAAATGTCAATCTTGTTGTTTACATAGCCTCTATTAGAGCCTTTATGCTTAGCGGAATAGTGACACCATGTTTATCTATATCTATATCATGAAATGTCTCTCTCTACTTTCCAAGATAGGGGTAAAGTCTGTATACACCTACTCTCTCCAGACCCACTAGTGGGATTACACTAGGTATGTTGATTACTATGAAATGTCAATCATGTAGCTAAGTAGCTTACATAGTCTCTCTTAGCGCCTGTTTGGGCGCACAGCTGCTTTCAAGTAGTGCTTTTTCAAGTGATGTTTCTAAAAGTAATAGTACTTTTTAAAAGTCTTCGTAAGCACTTCTTCAATAAGCATTTGATGCAATTAGCTTATTAAGCATTTAAAATTTTTGCATTCACAAAATCAACCATAAAGTACACCTTTTTTTATGCTTCAATGCGATAACAAATACAAATTGCCTTTTGGAACAACTCGAGGAGGAGGTAGAGAGGTTGTTTCGGAAAGAACCTCAGCTCGAGTAACACACACCAAGAGCAGCTAAAACGAAAATACAGAAGTATGCTTATGATAAAAATGCGTGCATGCTTATAAATTATAATATGCTAGTATTATTAATTCACAAAATGATTGAAAAAAGAGAATTACCGGTTCGTGAAAGCAAAGAGATGCAAATCGGAATCAGAGGAAAAAAGGCGTAGTTCTGTTCATACTCATATCCACACTGCGCAATTCGTACAAAGTACACACTATCCCAAACAATGCTATCCTCGATCACCGATGCCAATCGCGGGAGGAGAAAGGGCGGCGAGTCGGGTTTCGAGTAAAAATTTGAACCGGAAAACAAACCGATAATGGACGTGGTGTTGGAGAGGCAGCTAGGGTTTATCGAACCGGAGGTATCGTAAGGGCTGAGCATTGATCTCCATAGAACTATTAGGGAGATTAGGACGAGCCTTGAAATGACGGCGTATTTGAGAACGAGACGAGTGTGGTTATAATGGAGATCGGCGGTGGATTTTCCGGCCATTTTCCCGGTGGCGGAGAAAGGAGGTTTACGGCGGCTTTAACTCGTCGGAGAATTTAGGACGGCGATTGTGTAATTATGTTAAACGGAAAATTGAAATGTTAGTTAAGCAAATCTAATTTTCCTTTTTTTTTTAAAATATTGCTTTATTTGATAAAAAAATTAATCATTAAAAATATAAATATATATTTTCCTAATCAGGGCAAAGATTAATTCAAAATGTTTATTTGACTGTTGTTCCGTTCGGTTTAATAATATTGCTTATCCTAGTAAATTGACAAATATACTTAGAGAAGTACGTTTTGTGAAAAAAAAGTGAAATTTGTTCATTTAGGATCTCAAAATACAGTAACATTCATAAGATAAGGAACAACAAATTAATTTTACGATTTTGGATGATGTTTTAACAAGTGTCAATTTGCGTACAGTTTATATGGCTATGCCAAATTGTCAATAAATGATTTAGATAATTGTAGATGTGTATCGTTAATAATGATATCAATACATGTTATGGCAAGTTACTAGCATTATTCATTGTATAACTAATTTGTACTTATTATAGGCGATTAGCTCTAATTATCTTTTATCTAACTTGATAATATGGAGAATTATTTATAAAATCAGCGTATAAAATTAAATTGGAGGAGAAATTAATGATTTATTAGCGTGTCTTTCTTAAAACGTCACTCTCTCATCCTCACGATGTGTCTTAATAAAAACTTGATTACATTTAATATATAAAGAAAAGCAATATGGACGCAAGATATGTGTCATTAACACATATTTATATCATTTAATTGCAACTTTGCTGCATTTTCTAGAATCTTGAATTTCAAAATTCAATTTCGTTTTTTTTTTTCTATTTTAACGGCTAACAGTAAATTACTTGATTTAATATATCAATACTAATAAGAGGTTAGAAACAAGAACTTCTTTTATCGATGTACATGCTTTCACGTTGAGGACATTTATGGAATTTCAATATCTAAATTTTAAAGGTGTTTTACAAATGTTTTTTTGTTGATAGTTTGGTCCAAGACAATAAAAGATTTTTTGTCAAATAAGTAGAATCCAATATGAATGAAATATTGATAACGCCATGAATCATATATAAAATACAATGATGTGTCATTTTTTGAGACTAACTAAAAAAGAAAATATGCCATATGACAAAAAAAATATATATAAGGCCATTTTAAATATAATTTATTGGGCTCATGCTAACACGCGTATATTAAATAAGTACGAATAAATACTTACCACGTGTCCATTGTAGAAGTGAGTACAACTAATAGGGTCTATATGTAGAGCTTATTAGAATCTGAAGCTAGTATCTTCTCACCAGCTTGGCTGACTACAACTTGGATCACTCAAGAACTTTCAAGTGTTAAAAGAAAATAATATAGTAACAATTGTAACTAATAAAATTGTTGTCACGTGATTAAGAGGTCATAGATAATTTTTGCATAAATATATGGTTAAATTGTATATAATAGACTCTTGTGATCAAGTTTTTCTTTAGGCCTTTATGATAACGAAAGCTTAGTGTATCAGATTTTTTTTAGTAAAATTTTTTTTATTCCCACTCGATGTTTTGTATCTATGTTGTTGTTATTGTTCTTTCTCGTAGATTTTATAATGTTTTTTTCTTATTAACTGTTATGTTTTCTTCATTGTCTTCTTCTTTTTTTACTTGAGATTGATGCACTTAAGCCGAGGGTCTTTCGGAAACAACCTCTTTACCTCCACAAGATATTGATAAGATCTGCGTACACTCTCTCATTTACAAGTTCTACTTAGTGATTTCACTTAATATATTATTGTTATTATTGTTGATGTCTGGTATCCACTATGAACATGTAAATTGGTGTGTGGTAATTATGCCACTACGTTGAAATGTTTGTTGGTTTATGGTAATGCTAATACGTTGAAAAGATTCACCTCGAAGGTAAAACACTCTTTATCAAACACGACTTTATATTCGAAATTTAAATCTAAAATCTTTAATTAATTATGAAAAAGTATGTATTACTTTACCACGATCATTAATGTGATACAATAGTAATGTTTAATGAATGAAACTTTAAAGAACAGCTTTGAGTTTGTTGGATTGAACATTATGGGCTTTTATTACATTTTTTTGTGACAGTTGGAAGTAGTTGTTCCTTTCATTCATGTGGTAGTCCTAGCTGTTTCTTTAAAGATATATATACATTGATTATACACTTATTATATATTGTATTCGTGTCCAGATTTTCGAAAATAGTTTTTCTATTTTTTTTTTATTTTTTTGGTTTCCCATCCGTTGTTCGGAGCTCGTATTGGAGCTACGACTAAATTCGGATTGCGCACTCCAGGGCCCATTCGGGGGTGACTCTCCCAACAAGATTTTCTCCATACCCAGGGCTCGAACCTGAGACCTCTGATTAAGGGTGAAACACTTCCACCAGTGCACAACAACTCATGTTGGTAGTTTCTCTATTTTTGTGAAGGAGTTTATTTGCATATATATGTTATTATTTTCAAATTCAGAATGACACTGAATATGTAATTGTTATACACACTAATAACAATTATAAAGCGTTACGGTTAGACAGATAAAAACCATCTTTTTAGTCAATTATTGGCTGAAATTGCAGAGATCAAGAAGTTCCTTCGTCTCTAAGAGGATCGTTTAGTTCAAAACAAGGACATTTAAATATAATTAAGCCCTAAATGAAAAGTTCCCATTTTTTAATGAAAGATATGTGGTTAAAAAGTAAATCATTAATTATTATGAAAATTTAATGCATTATGACAGTTGGAAGTTAAAATTCCATTAATTATGATGCAGACTTTTGCCCTATATATTAGGTATATGTATATTACCCTTATCCTAGGTACAATTTCTATGTACTAAATTTAGGTGACATATTTAAAATTTTGATCGTTAAATTTTCTTAATTTTGATTTAAAATTTAGATATATATATATATAATTTTAAATTTACATAATTAAAAATACGTAAAGAATATTACACACCACAATAATTAATTAGATATAGTGTGGACATTAATAATGAAAATCATGATCGAGTTTCGTTAATTATTATGAAAATCACGATCAAGTTTCTTAATCAAGAATGATCGATGTGATGTGTACATAGATAAGAATATCTAAAATTTTAATATAGAATATGATGTGATGTAGGTAATTCCGTAATGAAACTCTTGATAGAGATTAGAAAATGTTTTCTCTTTAACGTGACTTACGCGATATGAATTTGATTATTTGTAAATCCAATAGGAGTATTAAAAAAGGCATGTCGAAGATGATCTCATACTTTAGGGTATGTATATTTTTTGTCTATTAGTTATTAGTAAATTTTAATTTTTGGTTCTTATGATAAATGACTAATTAAACATATCTTCGATTAACTAAATTATATGCTTTTGGTTCCTTTATGTAATGTTATATTTACACTACTTTTATAATTTTATATACGAGGATGATAAGCAAGATTACAAGTTCAACGTAATACATGAATGATAAAATAACGTAATGGTCAATAATTCGTTAAATTTGTAAAGCTTCATACGCGAAGGGATAGCTCCAACGATATAATCAACAAGGGTCGTAGTGAATTGACTGAGATCCCTCTACCCAACCAAAGCTCTATGGTTCGAGCTATGAGAATGGAATTTTTTTTATTAGTATGTCTCCCCAAAAATGAACCCTGTAACACGTAAAATGAATTTAATCGGACTCTAATATAGATATCGAAGACTGAGTGAGAAATCAAGAAAAGAATCTCCAAATATAAGTTTGGAGATATAAAATTTTGGAGAGAGTTTAATTGAAAGGTACATTATTATGCTAAATTATTTCAAATTTTATCAACTAGAGAAAATAATGGGACCTAATAAGATTTTTAGGTTGAGCTAATCATTAAATTTAGCATTTAATGATGAATAAATAAGGTGACCCATGACCACAACCAATTTAATTAAATGAACATTATGGATACATTTTATTATTTTCTCACAACACGTGTTGGTTTTAGTTGCAATAAATTGATCACTTTTTCCATAAATACATTATTAATTAATAAACAAATAATTTCTATCCCTAAAATATAAAATATTCACTGCTAATTCTATTTCATAACATATTAGAGATAAATTGTTTTAGAAAAAAAAAACGTGTTAGCTATGAACTATTTAGCCCTATCTATTAACGACAAATTTCGTAATTAATTTCTATCCTTTATAAATTATTCATATATTTAACAAGTTGTATTAGGTATTTTTTCATATTTTTTAGTTACTAATCTCATTTATTATTAAATATTACATGTAATTATCTTTTAAGGCGTTAATAAAGTATTTACTTTTTAATGAATTTTATAAAATACGATTTTGACTTCAAAATAGCAAATACCAAAAAGAAAAAAATCTCTTGATTCAAGATCATGAATAGATCCAAAAATAGTCAGGATCACATGTTCATTGAATTATAAAATTATTAATTAATATAAAAAGATAATTCTTCTATCACATGAGAAGAATATTATGATCCAATCTAATAATCCATACACAAATTGGTACTTATGTGATCATGTCAAACTGGAAAAAATATTTATTTTCTCTTATAAGAGAGATAAAAGGCAATTATGGAATCGTAATTTGAATTTTATTAGTTCGAAATTTTAGCACAATGTGTAGTTTTATGAGTTTTGAATTTTAAAATGATAATAATTGAATTTAATATTTTGTACATATTTAATAAAATTTCAATATAAGTACATTGTTTAAGCAGAAATTACTGAGTTTATTTGAATCCATTTATTTAAGCATGTCGTTTCACTCTTGGCTGAAGGGTCATCAGTAGAACGCTCTTTGTCAAAAAAGTATATTTATTATATATATAGGCATGATATTACTGTATATTTTTATATATACTAAATCTCGAAACATCTAGCTCTTCTCTTAATTGAAGGGTGATCCGTTGAACGCCCTTCATCGAAAAATTATTTTGTATATAGGTCAAATATTACTTATACTTGTATACTAATCTTGAAAGTACCCTTAAATATTCTTAACGAAATTTCTAATTACGTCAGTAATCGAACTTGTATCCAAGTGTTTAGCTTCTTGCTCCACCCCTAACTTGGTCAGATGTTGAACTTCCCTCGTCAAAAAATTATATTATGCACATATGTTAAATATTATTCATATAATTATATACTAAATCTTGAAATTACTCTTATATATTCATTAATAAAACTCTTAATTTCTCTGCTGATCGAATTCGTAATTTATATTGTGGATCTACTCAGACAAAAAGATTCATCTAATAATAATTGTAATACTAAATGACAAATTTTATTTTTGTTTGGTCTAAATAACTAATTTTTATGATATAAAATTGAGTTAATTAACTAACTATTATCACGGATTAAACATACTGTCACGGGTTAAATCTGGATTTATCACGGGATAACATTTGAATATATTATTTTTTGTTTTATATATTTGGATTTTAGTCCCCCCAAAAAAATAATCCAAAAAGAAAACATCACAAACGAATTATTTTTTCCAAATAAAATAATAAATATACGCGGCATAAATTCAAAATTAGTCGGATATTGAAGTGTATACTCGTTTCCGTCAAATTATATCCTTACTTTCAACAAGAAGTTTCGAGTTCAAATTTTGGGAGTGAAAAGATTTTCAATGGGAGCACTTCTCGTGACATGAACCTGAATTAGTCGGAATCCTAAAATGAATACTCAGTGTCATTAAGGATTGTGATGTAATGAATATTTCTTCAGTATGCTTAACCAAACTCTATGAATAAAGAAAATTCCAATAGAGAACATTTTCCCTTTTAATGAGTCTTATACAATACATATTCAAATTAATCAGAGCTTCAAATGAGTATCGAATACCGGTGAAAAAAAATGGAAATTTTTTGGAAGATGAAAGAAACAATTCATTTCTTATTATGGGTGTATTTTTTTATTTTTTATTTTTCAAGAATTGGGACCATTTGATTTGAATGCAGTAGGTGACATTGTTAATAAATAATGAAAATGTCAGAATAACTGCTAGATAATAACACACCAAGCAAATTATATATTCGTAGATTTATTTTTACATTTCATTAATAAACAATAGTACTAATAAAAAAAAATCAAGGCTATTATATTCCAGTCATTAAGGAACTAAGTAGAAAAAAAAAACATTTACAAATTGCAATTGGTAAATTTTTTTTTGGATAAATTCTCTAAAAGGAGGAAAATATAAATTTAAAAGCAACTAGAAGTAAATAAATTCTATTGGTTCATAATTATATAGATTTTAAAATAGAATTTCACTTATATAAATTAATAATATTAAAAAGATTTACATTATTTTAACCTATATATAATTGAGCTAGGTAATATATGCCATAGTTTTCAAGTTACTAATTTCACTTTATATAAAATTGCTTGCAGTTTCCCCTCTTAAATAATCGAACACTATAAAAGAGAGGATCTACTTCATAAAACTACGTATTAACTAGGCAACATGTCGAATATTATAAAAAAATTCGTTGAGACTAGAATTACAATAAAACTCATCTTACAAAAAGTTATTAAAAAAATTAAACTTTGAAACTAAGTGAATAAATGAGATTTGATCATGAACTTTTTCTTGAGTAAAACATTATTTCAATAATTATATGTTGAATTATTGATGTGATCATACCAACATTAATATGTCAAATTTTGTCAGAATATCAAAGTTGAACGTTTTTGGACGAGATCAGTAGTATTACTAGGATAAGTGATCGGTAAGAGCAAGATTTGCGCTCATATACTCTAACATTTTCTGATCCATCATTTATAAAATTTTACTAAATATATTATTATTAAAATATTATAAAATAATGGGAATATAGTAACATTAGCACATGTGAATCCTCTAAAGTCTATAACTAGACAAATTTTTTACACTTCAAAAACTATACACAACCTATTTATTTCTATCTCCTACCACACCTATTTTTCTCCATTATTTTAGAACACATCACAATAAATACAATTATTGTCACAAAAACAAAGCATAAAAAGCAAACTTTCCCATCACCTATTCATTATTTTGTCTATACATCTTTCTTTCATACTCCCAAATTATTCCTTCAGGAAAAAAAAAAACAAATTGTTCCAAATGAGTTCAAAAAAACTTGTGACTTTTGAACTTTCTTTCTTCTTCTTGATCTTATTATTAGGGTTTTTGAGTGCGAGTCTCGATAAAGATAGAGAAGAATGTGCTAACCAACTCGTCGGTTTGGCCACGTGTCTTCCTTTTGTCAGCAGTGAAGCCAAAGCTCCCACACCGGATTGTTGCACCGGTTTAAAAGAAGTCTTAGACAAGAGCAAGATATGTTTATGTATCCTGGTGAAAGATAGAAATGACCCTAGCCTTGGTCTTAAGATCAATGCTACACTTGCATTAAGCCTCCCTACTTTATGTCATGCTCCCCCTAATATTGCTAATGTATCTATGTGCACCGGTAAGTACATGACATGTGTTTTTTTAAGCGATTAATTTCTATATACTGATATCGAGCCAAATGGAAGATAATTATGAGTTACTATACATAAAATAAAATTAGTAACCTAAAAAATAAAAATACAAAATACAAAATATATCAATTATATTGTAATTAGATTTATTTTGAAATTTGGAGTTGTGATTTATTTTGCAGATTTGTTGCATTTGGCACCAAATTCACCAGATGCTAAGGTTTTTCAAGATTTTGCAAAAGGAAGTTCTGCTGCTCCATCTGCACCAGGTAAAAAAAAGAAGAAAATCAATCAATTTTTTTTAATAAATTTAAATTAATTCTGTTTTTTTTTGTCTTTATCATTTATCTTTCTGTTTCATTTTATACAACCTTTTTTTCTTTTTTTAATCTGTTTAAAAAATAATATAAAACATTTATTTATATATAATAAATCTTTTAAAATTTTAACTTCTTATTTTACCCTCGATGACATGCTCTTATAGTCAGCGTCAGAGCTAGGAGGTTGTAACTTGTAAGGGATTCATCAACATCTTCTTTTTTTTTGAAAATTAAACGGTACATATAAGAGATCGAAATTATTTTTATGTATCTATAGATATTGGATTCCCTTGGTTTTATTATTGCTTATATTGCCATAAAAATGTCATGTCGTATCACTACCACATAAAAGAATCTTTTTTGAGCTGCTACAGTCTGTCAGTTTGTTGTTGTCGGTAATCATTCTAAATTGATGGACGTTTATCGATTTTATTCATCGAAAAGGGTTTTTAATTAGTAGTGTGTCTATAACTAATACCACAAGTGTTTTTCGTTTTAAATTTTGTGTTCAGTCAAACAGTATCGAGTTAAAATAAAGTAGAGTGAGTAATCTTTTTTTCTTTTTTTCCATTTTTGACCTTTGATTAATTTGTTTTTATTCAGTTAGTGGGAACTCTAGTGGAAAACCAGCAAATTCTTCAACAAATGATAAGAATGATGGAGGACATAGAAGGAGATGTATGGGATTTATAGAAATGACTATGGGCTTTTTGGTCATTTTGGTGCTTTCATATCTCACCTAACTTTTTAACACATAATTATTGTTTTTTTCAAAAAAAAAAAAATCACATTTGTACTTTTACCTTTTTGTGTTTCCTTTTGTGTTGTTGGCTTTTATTAGTGTGTCTTTTGTTTTCTTATTTTGTAACTCCAGATTTGTGATCTTCAATTCTTTGGAATATCTTTTTTCTTTTAGCTATCAAAAACAGAAAAATATATTTGCTATGTGTGAAAAACTTGAGTTATTATTTTTGGAATTTTTTTCATCCACGTTTCAATATTCAGTATTTTCATGAAGGCTTGATTAATATGTACACTTCAAATCGAATAGTGAAAATCTGAATTTGAGTGTGAGGTGTGGGATGTGGTGATAAATGGAATGAATTACCACATTATTGACGGATGAAAACTCTGGGCTCCTTATATGGTTGATCATAACTCACATCTAAAAGACAGTCTACGCCATATAAAAAATACAAGGTTCTCGTGTGTCACCGATGTGGTATCCCATTCTATTCATCACCCCTTCATCTTACTTCCAGATCCGAATATTCTTTCTTCAAGGTTCTATACTGTTTGCAACGTGCACATTCATGAATTGGAGGTATTTCCACCCTTCTTATCCGGGATACATCGGATTGGGCCTGGCTTTGATAATCATGACACATTAGGTTTTGAGCCTAACTCATAAAGAGAATTATCCAAACTATATAAGCAACCATAATGGTTCTCGTCTATCATCAATGTGATATTCCATTCCGCTCATCAACTAATATTAGACTCGAGTCCAATAATGATATATGCAAGGTAAATTTTGTAAAGAGTTATATTTACTCAACTTTTATAAATAGGGACGAAATCTAAATATAGCCTAAAAATGAAGCATTTGTGTAAAATTGGACTGAAAAAATAGCCCAATTCTACAAAGTCTAAAACTCAAACTAGCCCATACACTTGGCCCGAAAATGTACCTAAGAGGGGGTTGCTCATATGGTAAGCACTCTTCACCTTCAATTTGAGATTGTGGATTCAAGTCATCAAGAGATCAGAAAAGGTAAAAACTCTTACGGAGAGGTAAAACAAAACTTCTTGAATGTGACGAATGGATTGTTAACAATAAACGTGGGTGTTTACGTTGCATGGTTCGGTGTCTCATGGTTAACAGGGCCTCGACAAATTTGTGCAATATAAGATAAGGAAAACGGTATTTACTGTAATTTCTTATGTACTATAGTCAGAATTTGCAGCCTCTAATTAATGATGAATAAATCTTATCCATTCCATTCAGAGTTATGGTAGATGAATATAATTCCTTTAGTTTTAACCCAAAGTCTTGTGTTTGAATTTTATGAATAGAATTTCTTTATTGTTAATTTAAAGTCTTGTATTTGAATTTTGTGATTGGAAAAAATTCTAGTAGGGCGTTTCTCCCTTTGACAAGTCTTATGATGTTATGCGATGAGAACTAAAATTAATCGCGATATCAAAGTAGTAATCGAGTGAAAAAAAGTTCTCAAGTAAAAATAATATATGTAATTTTAAATTTCTCATTATTCATAATGACCTGATATACTGTCATACATTATTGATGACTTGTTTTAAATCATAAATTCTATCTTTTTTTTAAAAAAAAAATCTTCATACTTAATAAAACAACATATACAAATTAGAACCAAAGAATCACTTGATACGCGGAATGAGATAAACAAAAATATCCGAAACAGATTAGTTTTGGCTAAATTGGCTAAAAAATATCCCTCCTTCCAAGAAATTGCACTTTTTTTGGCTTCTTTCTCCCATGTAATCACAAAAGTCCAAACCAAACCCATCCTTCTTGTTCTCATATTGCTTCTCCCTCCAAATTAATGTACACCTCTTTAAGCACAATGTACAACCATCTAAAGCACACCTACCTCTTCCAAAGTTCAATTTCTTCAACAAAAACATGGCTTTCCATTCAACACTCCTATATCTTCTTCAAGACTTAAACCAATAAAACTGTACCCCCC
>NW_006239095.1:526059-530652 GCF_000226075.1 Solanum tuberosum | reverse complement strand
TCCCCCTCACCCCCAACCCCAAAAATTAAGGTACACCTCTTTAACAAGAAGGTACAACTTCCTAAAGCACAATTTCCCTGTTCAACCACCATTCATGGCTTTCAATTCAAGATTCCATTTGGGGTTTCTTATTTTCTTCATATTAACCCGTTTTACTATCTCTTTCATCCTCAGCCCATCACCACAGCCAGAACCAAAACCCACAGTGTATGATATTCTCACAGTATATGGGCTGCCACGTGGCATCTTTCCAGACACTGTGGAATCCTATAATCTTGATAAAGATGGAAACTTTGAAGTATTTCTGAAAGCCCCTTGTTATGTAGAGTTTGAATATTTGGTTTATTATGCTGAAAAGATTAGTGGGAAACTAGGCATTGGGTCAATTACTGAGTTGGAAGGGATTGAAGTGAAAAGATTCTTGTTTTGGTTTAATGTGAAAGAAATTAGAGTTGATTTGCCACTTTCTGATAGTGTTTACTTTCAGATTGGTCTTGTTAACAAGAAGCTTGATATTCATCAGTTTGAGACTATTCATTCTTGTATGAAGAATGGATCTTTGAGACAAGTTCTACAGGTAATTAGTTTGCTTTCAAAGGTTTTGTCTTTTTGTTTTGTTTGATTGTATAGTTGATCTCGACTTGTTTATGATTGAGTCGTAGTAGTTATTGTTGTTGTTGTTCTATTAAGAGTATATGTTATTGGGCGTGAAAAATTACATTGTATATACAAGCTATGTTACTCGGATTCTCCAAAATGGGGATATTCCAAGATACGCTACTTTTGGAGGATCTAACACACACATGTCTTTTTGTTTTGCTTAATTGTATAGCCGATCCCGACTTGTTTGTGATTGAGTCGTAGTAGTTGTTGTTGTTGCTCCATTAAGAGTATATGTTGTTGGGCGTGAAAAATTACACGGTATATCCAAACTATGTTGCTCGGATTCTCCAAAATGGGGACATTCCAAGATGCACTACTTTTGGAGGATCTAACGCATACCTGTCAACATAGTATACTTTTTCTTTCGAAGTTTTTGTCTTTGTGTTGTGTTTGAGAGTATAGCTGATTCCTATTTGTTTGTGATTGAGACGTAGTAGTTGTTGTTGTTCTATTAAGAGTATATGTTGTTGGGTGCGGAGCTAGAGGGACGGAAATTTACATTCTATATATAAGCTATGTTGGTCGGATTCTCCAAATATGGGATATTCCAAGATGCACTACTTCTGGAGGATCCAACACACACCTATCAACATAATATACTTTTTCTTTCAAAGTTTTTGTCTTTGTGTTCTGTTTAAGAGTTTAGTTTATCCGAACTTGTTTGCGATTGAGTCATAATTGTTGTTGCTGGAAAATATATTGCTAACAGTTGTTCGATTAAGAGTATATGTTGTTGGGTTTGGAACTAGAGGGACGGAAAATTATACTGTATATATAAGCTATGTTGCTCAGATTCTCCAAATATGGGATATTCCAAGATGCACTACTTTTGGAGGATCTAACGCATACCTGTCAACATAGTATACTTTTTCTTTCGAAGTTTTTGTCTTTGTGTTGTGTTTGAGAGTATAGCTGATTCCTATTTGTTTGTGATTGAGACGTAGTAGTTGTTGTTGTTCTATTAAGAGTATATGTTGTTGGGTGCGGAGCTAGAGGGACGGAAATTTACATTCTATATATAAGCTATGTTGGTCGGATTCTCCAAATATGGGATATTCCAAGATGCACTACTTTTGGAGGATCCAACACACACCTATCAACATAATATACTTTTTCTTCCAAAGTTTTTGCTTTTCTGTTCTGTTTAAGAGTATAGCCTTAAGAGTACTATATGTGCTCGGGGTGGAGCTAGAGGGGCGGAAAATCACATTGTATATACAAGCTATGTTGCTCTGACTTTTCAGAATGTTGCTGCAACTGTGTCGGATCCGCCAACATGCATTACTTTTGGAGGATCTGATACACACTGTCAACATAGTGTATAAGGTCACTTTTTTGCACTGAAAGGTAGATTCTTTATTGCACTTTCCAGACTTCATTATTCGTCCAAGTAGAGCTTCTACTTGGTGTCTGTGTCTTATCCTCTAAATATGTTGCTGCACTCGTGTCAGATCCTCCAAAAAGGCATACCTTTTTGAGAACTTTTGACACACACACACGACAATATGTTTGAAGAGTCTGAGCAACATAATCTTTGAGTTTGCTGCAACTTCCATTTCAGGATTTTTTAGCCTTTCTTTGATACTTGGTAGAAAGGTCTGATCATTTACTAGGGAAATTTAGTCTGTGCTAACAGGATTTTGGGAATTCTGTTTACTCACTTTAAGCTGAGTATCCGTTTCCTGCTAGGATTGGAAATCCTGTATTTTACATAATCCATACGATTTAGTCCTTGAGTTTCTGAAATTGTGTAAAAAGAAGTGCTTCGATTCATTGCTATTTGAATCGTACATGTTCTAAAAAAGTTGAGGTATTCGTATTGTTTGTTGAGACAGACAAAGTCAGGAAAACCTCTGAAATTATTTCAATATTGAACCTTGGACATATAAGAGTTCCGAATCTTGTATTGGAATTTCATTTGCTGACAGATTAGTTTTCTCTCTTGATTGGTGAATTTGGCGAAAAATTGACTGAGAAGAGAGTTGAATACTGCATATTAGGCAACAGGTTGGGTAAAATGATAAAATCATCAGCCAACTTGTTCACATCCTCCATAAAGAACCACCTCATCGACGCGATTCTCTCTCTTTTCCCACCATCTTTCTCCAACCCCTTCATAGTTGAAGAACCCTTTTTGTGATTGATCCATTTGAAAATTCTACGAGTGTTCTTCGCTCTTCTCCTGAGGTTGAAGAGTTAGTTAAAATGATGATGGATTCTTAGCTAGTGAAATTTGTTGTTTATATATATAGTTGCAAAATTATGAGTTTAAGATGTTGTTTCTTAGCTTTAAAGCATGAGTTTTTCAAGGGGAAAAAAAAGTCAAGGAAGAAGAACTAGGGGTTGTTTGGTAGCTGGTTTGAAAATGAGTCGTGCAAGTATAAGTAACACCACGTTTGATAGCTAGTTAGAAGTTAAGTTCATCATGCATAACATTAATACGGTGTTTGATTTGCAATTCAGAAACCCGCACATCTTATACATGTATAAGTTATGAGGGAATCTATGGATTATTTTATGCAGGATAGAAGGTGCAATAAGTAATACATGAATAACTAATCTCTGCATGAAATAACACGTAGATTACGTTATAATTCATCCATGTATCACTAATCATGTATAATTCTAACTAGCTACCGAACGACCCCTTGATGTTTGTAAGTTGTAACAACAAATTATCTATATTTGCAGCTTCCAGCTCCTGTCAATGATATGCAAGTGCTTGTTACTGAGTAAATGGGAACAAATATGCAACTCAAGGTGAAATTAGCTCTGGAAAAATGTACTGTTAGTTTACTTCATTTGTTGTGACATATGATCAAGATTAAAAATTCCACATGTGTATCGTTTATAAGACGATCTTTGTAGGATCATTTTCTTCTATTCAAATTGTGAAGGACTATATTAAATTATTTCCTCGATGTTTGATTACACATTTGTTGATGTATATTCCTCTCTTACACCATCCCTTCCCAGTCGAGATTCGAGATGCATGCAATTTGTTTCAGTATTTTCGATACGAAACATAATAAATATGTGAAAAGTTATTAAATATGTAAAAATGAGAGTGAATTCAAAACTCTTAAGTGCTAGAAGCATTTTCTTTTTCCAATTATTTTCAATCCAACTTTGTCTCATTTTCAAAACCTACATGATAAATTAAGGTGAGAATATATTAATATTAATTAATCATACATAATTTGATGTAAACATTGAACGTAAGGAAGTTCATTTTGTGCTGATATTATATAAAGATGTATTCTTAATATTTAATCCATAAAAGAGTGATAATATAATACATCATGGACAAGTTAGGTATTTTTAAAATTTTTTTTGTTGTTTCCTCATAACTTCTTTTTGTAGTTTATAAATACACCCCACCATCTTTTCAAAGTCATAAAGTTGAAAATTACTTATTAAGACCCTAATCTTTTTCAACCATCCATTAATCTATTTATAAATTTATGTCAGTTTTTTGCACTAGTAATAAACAATTCTGCAGCTTTCCTTTGAGATGCTTTTTTTGCGTTTTCCATGTCCTGTATCTGCATTGGAGCCCGACTATTTCGAATTCGCGTCGCGTAGGGTAGGAAAGCGCTTCCTATCAAGGATTTTTCCATACGCAGGACTCGAACCCGAAACCTCTGACTAAGGGAGGAGCAGCTTCATCTGGTGCACCACATCCTTTGAGATGCTAAACCATATAGACAAACAAAAAACCTAACAATAAAAAAAGGGATCATAATGTTGGGTTCGAAAGGGTGATTAGGGCGTCATGCGGAAGCTTGCAATTTGCAAATCATATGGTTGATAAATCAGCTAACAAAAACTTATACTAAAAATCAAAATAGTATTATATCAAAACTAATATAAAGAAAAACATTGAAACTTTAGAGAGAATAAATCTCCCCATAAACAAGACTGTTAAAC